>NC_069499.1:485699210-485994210 GCF_027579735.1 Bombina bombina
TGGGCACAAGATCAGCTAGGATTTCCTAGACAGGATTCAAATTACCAAGCAATTTGTTAGAGGTCAGGTGAGGCTTTATAGGCTGGAGATGAAACAGATGATTGTTCCTCCTTAAAGGGGTATGCATGACAGTACCCCCACACAAAAGGAAACCCACCGGGTTTCAAGGAGACGGTCTCTCCGGGTGTCGGTTATGAAAAAGGGAAACAAGACGGTCAGCAGAAAGATTTGTAGAGGGTTCCCATGAATACTCTTCATGAGAGTAGCCCTTCCAATGAATCAAATATTCAAGTATGTTCCCACGTTTCCTAGAATCCAATATGTCAGCAACTTCATATTCAGGTTGATCGGAAAGAAGTGAGTGTTTGATAGGTAAAGGAGAACCTCTAACTTGAGTATAAGGTTTCAATAGGGATACGTGGAATGTCGGATGAATCCTAAGTTCCTGAGGTAGATTCAGAGTAACTGCATTTTTGTTTATGATCTTAACGATTTGATAAGGTCCTATAAATAAAGAAGTTAGTTTTTTACTGGGAGCATTCAAACGCAGATTTTTAGTTGAAAGCAATACATTATCACCAATCTTGTACTCAGGCGGTTTACGATGTCTAAGATCGTAATAATGTTTCTGTATGCCTTGAGCTTCAGAGATATTGGCATTGAGGTTAGTGTGAATTTGTGAAAGGTTATTAGCGAGTTCTTGTACAGAGGATGAGTTGGTTAAATGATCAGAAAATGGATGAAATGCAGGATTTAATCCATAGTTTGCAAAGAAAGGGGTGTATTTAGTAGATGAATTGATTGTATTATTGTATGCAAATTCAGCATAAGGTAAATAATCAAACCAGGAGTTTTGTTGGTGAGAACAATATGCTCTCAAATATTGCTCAAGAATTTGATTAACTCTTTCTGTCTGGCCGTTAGATTGGGGGTGGTATGCAGTGGATAAGTTTCTAGTGATGCCTAGAGTAGAACATAATTCCTTCCAGAACCTGGAAGTAAATTGGCTTCCTCGGTCAGTGGTAATTGATTTGGGGAGTCCATGTAACTTCACTACATTGGAGAGAAATAAATGAGCAGTTAGAGAGGCTGATGGCAACTTCTGTGTAGGTATGAAATGAGCCATCTTTGTGAAATGATCCACAACAACGAGTATTGTAGTGTGATTTGAAGATTTAGGTAGTTCAACGATAAAGTCCATAGCAATTTCAGACCATGGTGTAGAAGGAATAGGCAGTGAAAGAAGAAATCCATATGGTTTATATTTTTGTGGTTTAGTTTGAATACAAGTGGGACAGGATCCGATATAGGTAGTAATTTTGTCAATCTTTGGCCACCAAAAATTGCGTTGAAGAAGTTCTACAGTCTTTTTTATGCCTGGATGTCCAGCAAGAACTGAGTCATGTACTAAACGAATTACATTATCCTGTTCAGATGGAGGTACATAGAGTAGGTTATCATGATAATATAATTCATCTGTATGCTTTCTTAATGGTAGATTAAGAAGGGTGGTATCATTTTGTTGTGCAGTCTGAATCTGTTCCTGAATAGTGCTGTTCAAGGCAACAATATGTTCTGGTGGTATTATAGTAGTGGGATTAGAAGACAATGTTGGGGGTTCAGGAAGACGAGATAGGGCATCAGCTTTCCCATTACGTGAACCAGGCCGATGCACAATGATATAGTGAAATCTAGCGAAGTACAAACTCCAACGAACTTGTCTTGCGGAAAGTGTTCGATTTGTTTGCAAATATTCCAGATTTTTATGATCTGTATAAATAATAAAAGGTTTTTCTGTACCTTCCAAAAGGTGCCTCCAATGTTCAAATGAGGTTTTAATGGCAAGGAGTTCTTTTTCCCCTATGGGGTAATTGAGTTCTGATGTGGACATAGCCCTAGAGTAATAAGCTATGGGATGTAGGGGTGTCTCTAAGGACTGTCTCTGTGATAAGACAGCTCCAACCGCATATTCACTAGCATCAACTTCCAGAATGTATTGTAATTCATGGTCTGGAAAATGTAATATAGGTGCAGAAGTAAATTTGTTTTTCAATAACTGAAAAGCTTCTTGTGCTTCAGAGGTCCAAACAAATCTTGTGTTTTTTCCAGTTAAACGTGTGAGTGGTTTGACTATTGAAGAAAAGCCACTGATAAATTTTCTATAAAAATTAGAAAATCCAAGGAATTTTTGGACCTGTTTTTTTAGTGGTGGGTGTTGGCCAGTTAGTGATGGTGGAAACCTTATCATCTTGCATTTTAATCCCTTGGGGACTAATTCTATATCCTAAGAATGATAATTCTGTAATATGAAACAAACACTTCTCAGGCTTTGCGAATAATTGATGCCTTCTTAACCTCTCCAATACTGTCCTGACATGTATTATATGTTGATCTAAAGTTGTTGAATAGATCAAAATATCATCTAAATAGATGATCATATATACATCTAGGAGATCATGAAAAATGTCATTTACAAAGTATTGAAAAGTCGCGGGGGCGTTACAAAGGCCAAAGGGCATGACCCTGTACTCAAATAATCCGTAGCGGGTACGGAAGGCAGTCAGCCATTCATCACCACTGCGTATTCTAACCAAATTATATGCACCTCTGAGATCGAGCTTTGTATAAATTTTAGCAGAGGAGAGTCTTTCCAATAATTCAGGGATAAGTGCGAGGGGGTACCTGTTTTTTCTGGTAACCTTATTTAGAGCTCTGTAATCTATGATGGGTCTCAGGGTATTATCTTTGTTTCTGACAAAAAACATCCCAGCACCTGCTGGAGATGTTGAGGGAGTGATGAAACCTTTTCTGAGATTTTCATCCTGATATTGTTTTAGGTCTTTTAATTCTGGCTGTGAAAGTGGATAGATATGTCCTACAGGAATTGGGGAACCAGGAATGAGCTCTATAGGACAGTCATAACTCCTATGAGGAGGGAGTGTCTCTGCTTCTTTTTTGTCAAATACATCTAGGTAGTCATGGTATATTTTAGGAACTGTTTCAGTATTGTTTTGTATTAGATTACAGTGTGAGAAACAATGCTGTGTACAATATTGTGAGTCAAATGTGATAGATAAATCGGTCCATTGTATACTAGGTTGATGTAAACGTAACCAATTCAGCCCTAAAACAATAGGGAAAAGAGGTGAAGTGGTAACATCAAAAGATAAATACTCATTATGTCCCTCTTGTGTTGAAACTAAAAGAGGTATAGTGTGTGTGGTAATCGGTCCATGTGATGAGGAAGTACCATCAAAAACCCGCAAAACCACAGGAGAAGGTTTTTTAACAGTGGGTATTTTATTTTTGTTAACAATAGAACAATCAATGAAAGCACCGGATGCCCCAGAATCAATTATGGCATGGACTTTAGTCTGCTGATGTTCCCACTGTAAAATAACAGAAAGACAACAATAATGAGAGGTAGCAATGTGTGTATTGAATATTGAATAATTCTGTTGTACTTTACCTCTTTTGTTTTTCAAGAGATTTGAGCAGTCTTTCAGTCCATGTGCTTTTGAACCACAATACAGACATAAGTTATGCAGCTTTCTTCTGGCCTTTTCTTCTGGTGAGAGAGGTCCTCTAATGACACCAACCTCCATTGGTTCATCTGAAGACTTATGTGTGGGTGTATAATAATGTTTATATTTGGGTACCTCTACATTTCCCCTCTCCTTTTTCCTCTCTCTTAGTCTCCTGTCAATCGATATTGAGAGTGACATAAGATTTTCTAGGGTTTCTGGGATGTCTGTTCTTGCTAGCTCGTCTTTAATAGCTTCAGACAAGCCTAACCTGAACTGATTTTTCAAACTTATATTGTTCCATTTGCTATCCATTGCCCATCTTTTAAAATCGGCAATGTAATCCTCAACCGGCCTTTTTAGTTGTTTTAGTGAACGTAAATTATTCTCAGCGGTTAGTTGTTTTTGAGGATCATCATACAAATGTGCCATGGCTGCAAAAAATGAGTCTAAAGAATTTAAAATGGGGTCATTTGTCTCATAGAAACTATTTGCCCAGGCTCTTGGTTCAGCACGCAGAAATGAAATGACAGTGAGAACCTTTTGTCTATCATTTATATAAGACCTGGGTTTTAAATCAAAAAGTAAATAACAAGAGTTTGTAAAACTCCGGAATTGAGATCTATCCCCATAAAACTTGTCAGGAGGACTAACAATTGGTTCAGAATGAGATTCTGGAAAACTAACTTTAGATTTAGCTGTATCTTTAATTACAGCTCTCAGTGTTTCATTTTGTATCTGCAACTCTCTAAGGCCTTGTCCTAATTGATCAACTCTCTGAGAGAGATTTTGCATGTGTGATGTTATATCTGCAGGATCCATAACTGGCTTGGTAATATGTAATGATAGTTAATTCTGATGGATCTGTTTTTGCAGAAAAATACAAAGAAACATTATTGAGAGAAATCTATTCATGAAATAAGTAGTAGTTTGTAGCTTAAATCAATCTCTGAAATATTACAGAATAATTCAGTTCTAGAATCAAGCAGTTAATATATAAACAGTGTTGATAAGAGTTAGAAGTATTTGTGAAACTTAAACACTTAAGGCCACACACTAGTTAATTGCAACAATTGTTACAGATGGTATTAAAAGTAGTTTCTAAGAACTAACAGGCTAAGCAACAGAATACATGTGATATTATAGGAAACCACATATGCATATATATTAATCTCCTTAGAATAACACACAGAGCACTAATTAAAATCCTTAGGAGTATTTCAATACTTGATAGGGAAAATGATTCTGTAAGACCGGTACTTACGTTTTGATTAAGATTTATTTAGCAAAGAAACTTGTCCGGATCCAGGAGGTAAGACACAGACTGAAAGCTGTGAGACAGCACAGCTCATTGTTGCAGCAATTAGCTGTGCGAGTGCTGGAAAGCAAGCTGTTAGCAGAGAGGTATAGGTCAGAAATGAGCAATGCTGAAACTAATACAGGAATTTCCTACAAACTGCTAGTAATTAGAATGTTGCAAACACAGCTTAGTTGTTCAATTTTAAAACAGAGAGAAGTCTTGATTCAGGTTGTCAATAACTTACACGAAACTTCAGAGTATTAACCTTAAAAGTTGAATAAACTTGAAATAAACAAAGTTAGAACCGGCTGGGCACAAGATCAGCTAGGATTTCCTAGACAGGATTCAAATTACCAAGCAATTTGTTAGAGGTCAGGTGAGGCTTTATAGGCTGGAGATGAAACAGATGAGTGTTCCTCCTTAAAGGGGTATGCATGACATGGCTGTTCCAATCAGCCAATAGAATGCAAGCTTAATTCTATTGGCTGATTGCATCAGCCAATAGGATTTTTCCTACCTTAATTCCGATTGGCTGATAGGATTCTATCAGCCAATTGGAATTGAAGGGACACCATCTTGGATGACGTCACTTAAAGGAACCTTCATTCTTCAGTCGCCGTCAGATGGAAGAGGATGCTCCGCGTCGGATGTCTTCAAGATGGACCCGCTCCGCTTCCGGATGGAAGAAGATAGAAGATGCCGCCTGGATGAAGACTTCTGCCGATCTGGATGTCTTCTTCTGGCCGGATCGGATGAAGACTTCTGCCCCTCTGGCGGTCCACTTGTGCCCGGCTGGGTGAAGACGTCTCAAGGTAGGGTGATCTTCAAGGGGGTAGTGTTAGGTTTTATTAAGGGGGATTGGGTGGGTTTTAGAGTAGGGTTGGGTGTGTGGGTGGTGGGTTTTAATGTTGGGGGGGTATTGTATTTTTTTTTTACAGGTAAAAGGGCTGATTACTTTGGGGCAATGCGCCGCAAAAAGCCCTTTTTAGGGTATGGAATTTTTTTATTTTGGGGGGCTTTTTCATTTTATTAGGGGGGTTAGATTAGGTGTAATTAGTTTAAAAAATTGTAATTTCTTTTTTATTTTCTGTAATTTAGTGTGTTTTTTTCGTAATTTAGTTTATTTAATTTAATTGTAATTAATTGTAGTTAGTTTAGGTAATTAATTTAATTATAGTGTAGTGTTAGGTGTAATTGTAAGTTAGGTTAGGGTTTATTTTACAGGTAAATTTGTACTTATTTTAACTAGGTAGTTATTAAATAGTTAATAAAATAAATACAAAGTTGCCTGTAAAATAAAAATAAACCCTAAGCTAGCTACAATGTAACTATTAGTTATATTGTAGCTATCCTAGGCCTAGATTTGGAGTTTTGTCGGTAAAGACCCGCGTAGCTAACGCCGGCTTTTTTCTGGCCGCACCATAAAAATAACTCTGGTATTGAGAGTCCACATAAAGGCTGCGTTAGGCTCCAAAAAAGGAGCGTAGAGCATTTTTAACGCAGCTTCAACTCTCGATACCAGAGTTGCTTACGCAAGCGGCCAGCCTCAAAAACGTGCTCGTGCACGATTCTCCCATAGGAAACAATGGGGCTGTTTGAGCTGAAAAAAAACCTAACACCTGCAAAAAAGCCGCGTTCAGCTCCTAACGCAGCCCCATTGTTTGCTATGCGGAAACACTTCCTACGTCTGCACCTAACACTCTAACATGTACCCCGAGTCTAAAAACTCCTAACCTTACACTTATTAACCCCTATTCTGCCGCCCCCGCTATCGCTGACCCCTGCATATTATTATTAACCCCTAATCTGCCGCTCCGTAAACCGCCGCTACTTACATTATCCCTATGTACCCCTAATCTGCTGCCCCTAACATCGCCGACCCCTATATTATATTTATTAACCCCTAATCTGCCCCCCACAACGTCGCCTCCACCTGCCTACACTTATTAACCCCTAATCTGCCGACCGGACCTGAGCGCTACTATAATAAAGTTATTAACCCCTAATCCGCCTCACTAACCCTATAATAAATAGTATTAACCCCTAATCTGCCCTCCCTAACATCGCCGACACCTAACTTCAATTATTAACCCCTAATCTGCCGACTGGAGCTCACCGCTATTTTAATAAATGTATTAACCCCTAAAGCTAAGTCTAACCCTAACACTAACACCCCCCTAAGTAAAATATAATTTACATCTAACGAAATTAATTATCTCTTATTAAATAAATTATTCCTATTTAAAGATAAATACTTACCTGTAAAATAAATCCTAATATAGCTACAATATAAATTATAATTATATTATAGCTATTTTAGGATTAATATTTATTTGACAGGCAACTTTGTAATTATTTTAACCAGGTACAATAGTTATTAAATAATTAAGAACTATTTAATAGCTACCTAGTTAAAATAATTACAAAATTACCTGTAAAATAAATCCTAACCTAAGTTACAATTAAACCTAACACTATACTATCATTAAATTAATCAAATAAACTACCTACAATTACCTACAATTAACCTAACACTACTCTATCAATAAATTAATTAAATACAATTCCTACAAATAAATACAATTAAATAAACTAGCTAAAGTACAAAAAATAAAAAAGAACTAAGTTACAAAAAATAAAAAATTTTTTACAAACATAAGAAAAATATTACAACAATTTTAAACTAATTACACCTACTCTAAGCCCCCTAATAAAAACATAATTTATGTAAGAACTTACCTGATAAATTCATTTCTTTCATATTAGCAAGAGTCCATGAGCTAGTGACGTATGGGATATACATTCCTACCAGGAGGGGCAAAGTTTCCCAAACCTCAAAATGCCTATAAATACACCCCTCACCACACCCACAATTCAGTTTAACGAATAGCCAAGAAGTGGGGTGATAAAAAAGTGCGAAAGCATATAAAATAAGGAATTGGAATAATTGTGCTTTATACAAAATCATAACCACCACAAAAAAAGGGCGGGCCTCATGGACTCTTGCTAATATGAAAGAAATGAATTTATCAGGTAAGTTCTTACATAAATTATGTTTTCTTTCATGTAATTAGCAAGAGTCCATGAGCTAGTGACGTATGGGATAATGACTACCCAAGATGTGGATCTTTCCACACAAGAGTCACTAGAGAGGGAGGGATAAAATAAAGACAGCCAATTCCTGCTGAAAATAATCCACACCCAAAATAAAGTTTAACGAAAAACATAAGCAGAAGATTCAAACTGAAACCGCTGCCTGAAGTACTTTTCTACCAAAAACTGCTTCAGAAGAAGAAAATACATCAAAATGGTAGAATTTAGTAAAAGTATGCAAAGAGGACCAAGTTGCTGCTTTGCAGATCTGGTCAACCGAAGCTTCATTCCTAAACGCCCAGGAAGTAGATACTGACCTAGTAGAATGAGCTGTAATTCTCTGAGGCGGAATTTTACCCGACTCAACATAGGCAAGATGAATTAAAGATTTCAACCAAGATGCCAAAGAAATGGCAGAAGCTTTCTGGCCTTTCCTAGAACCGGAAAAGATAACAAATAGACTAGAAGTCTTACGGAAAGATTTCGTAGCTTCAACATAATATTTCAAAGCTCTAACAACATCCAAAGAATGCAACGATTTCTCCTTAGAATTCTTAGGATTAGGACATAATGAAGGAACCACAATTTCTCTACTAATGTTGTTGGAATTCACAACTTTAGGTAAAAATTCAAAAGAAGTTCGCAACACCGCCTTATCCTGATGAAAAATCAGAAAAGGAGACTCACAAGAAAGAGCAGATAATTCAGAAACTCTTCTAGCAGAAGAGATGGCCAAAAGGAACAAAACTTTCCAAGAAAGTAATTTAATGTCCAATGAATGCATAGGTTCAAACGGAGGAGCTTGAAGAGCTCCCAGAACCAAATTCAAACTCCAAGGAGGAGAAATTGACTTAATGACAGGTTTTATACGAACCAAAGCTTGTACAAAACAATGAATATCAGGAAGAATAGCAATCTTTCTGTGAAAAAGAACAGAAAGAGCAGAGATTTGTCCTTTCAAAGAACTTGCGGACAAACCCTTATCTAAACCATCCTGAAGAAACTGTAAAATTCTCGGTATTCTAAAAGAATGCCAAGAAAAATGATGAGAAAGACACCAAGAAATATAAGTCTTCCAGACTCTATAATATATCTCTCGAGATACAGATTTACGAGCCTGTAACATAGTATTAATCACGGAGTCAGAGAAACCTCTTTGACCAAGAATCAAGCGTTCAATCTCCATACCTTTAAATTTAAGGATTTCAGATCCTGATGGAAAAAAGGGCCTTGTGACAGAAGGTCTGGTCTTAACGGAAGAGTCCACGGTTGGCAAGAGGCCATCCGGACAAGATCCGCATACCAAAACCTGTGAGGCCATGCCGGAGCTACCAGCAGAACAAACGAGCATTCCTTCAGAATCTTGGAGATTACTCTTGGAAGAAGAACTAGAGGCGGAAAGATATAGGCAGGATGATACTTCCAAGGAAGTGATAATGCATCCACTGCCTCCGCCTGAGGATCCCGGGATCTGGACAGATACCTGGGAAGTTTCTTGTTTAGATGGGACGCCATCAGATCTATTTCTGGAAGTTCCCACATTTGAACAATCTGAAGAAATACCTCTGGGTGAAGAGACCATTCGCCCGGATGCAACGTTTGGCGACTGAGATAATCCGCTTCCCAATTGTCTACACCTGGGATATGAACCGCAGAGATTAGACAGGAGCTGGATTCCGCCCAAACCAAGATTCGAGATACTTCTTTCATAGCCAGAGGACTGTGAGTCCCTCCTTGATGATTGATGTATGCCACAGTTGTGACATTGTCTGTCTGAAAACAAATGAACGATTCTCTCTTCAGAAGAGGCCAAAACTGAAGAGCTCTGAAAATTGCACGGAGTTCCAAAATATTGATCGGTAATCTCACCTCCTGAGATTCCCAAACTCCTTGTGCCGTCAGAGATCCCCACACAGCTCCCCAACCTGTGAGACTTGCATCTGTTGAAATTACAGTCCAGGTCGGAAGCACAAAAGAAGCCCCCTGAATTAAACGATGGTGATCTGTCCACCATGTTAGAGAGTGTCGAACAATCGGTTTTAAAGATATTAATTGAGATATCTTCGTGTAATCCTTGCACCATTGCTTCAGCATACAGAGCTGAAGAGGTCGCATGTGAAAACGAGCAAAGGGGATCGCGTCCGATGCAGCAGTCATAAGACCTAGAATTTCCATGCATAAGGCTACCGAAGGGAATGATTGTGACTGAAGGTTTCGACAAGCTGTAATCAACTTTAGACGTCTCTTGTCTGTTAAAGACAGAGTCATGGACACTGAATCCATCTGGAAACCCAGAAAGGTTACCCTTGTCTGAGGAATCAAAGAACTTTTTGGTAAATTGATCCTCCAACCATGATCTTGAAGAAACAACACAAGTCGATTCGTATGAGATTCTGCTAAATGTAAAGACTGAGCAAGTACCAAGATATCGTCCAAATAAGGAAATACCACAATACCCTGTTCTCTGATTACAGACAGCAGGGCACCGAGAACCTTTGTAAAAATTCTTGGAGCTGTAGCTAGGCCAAACGGCAGAGCCACAAATTGGTAATGCTTGTCCAGAAACGAGAATCTCAGGAACTGATAATGATCTGGATGAATCGGAATATGCAGATATGCATCCTGTAAATCTATCGTGGACATATAATTCCCTTGCTGAACAAAAGGTAAGATAGTCCTTACAGTTACCATCTTGAACGTTGGTATCCTTACATAGCGATTCAATATTTTTAGATCCAGAACTGGTCTGAAAGAATTCTCCTTCTTTGGTACAATGAAGAGATTTGAATAAAACCCCATCCCCTGTTCCGGAACTGGAACTGGCATAATTACTCCAGTCAACTCTAGATCTGAAACACATTTCAGAAATGCTTGAGCTTTTACTGGATTTACTGGGACACGGGAAAGAAAAAATCTCTTTGCAGGAGGTCTCAACTTGAAACCAATTCTGTACCCTCCTGAAACAATGCTCTGAATCCAAAGATTGTGAACAGAATTGATCCAAATTTCCTTGAAAAAACGTAACCTGCCCCCTACCAGCTGAGCTGGAATGAGGGCCGCACCTTCATGTGGACTTAGAAGCAGGCTTTGCCTTTCTAGCTGGCTTGGATTTATTCCAGACTGGAGATGGTCTCCAAACTGAAACTGCTCCTGAGGATGAAGGATCAGGCTTTTGTTCTTTGTTGAAACGAAAGGAACGAAAACGATTATTAGCCCTGTTTTTACCTTTAGATTTTTTATCCTGTGGTAAAAAAGTTCCTTTCCCACCAGTAACAGTTGAAATAATGGAATCCAACTGAGAACCAAATAATTTGTTACCCTGGAAAGAAATGGAAAGTAAAGTTGATTTAGAAGCCATATCAGCATTCCAAGTTTTAAGCCATAAAGCTCTTCTAGCTAAAATAGCTAGAGACATAAACCTGACATCAACTCTGATAATATCAAAAATGGCATCACAGATAAAATTATTAGCATGCTGAAGAAGAATAATAATATCATGAGAATCACGATGTGTTACTTGTTGCGCTAAAGTTTCCAACCAAAAAGTTGAAGCTGTAGCAACATCAGCCAAAGATATAGCAGGTCTAAGAAGATTACCTGAACACAGATAAGCTTTTCTTAGAAAGGACTCAATTTTCCTATCTAGAGGATCCTTAAACGAAGTACCATCTGACGTAGGAATAGTAGTACGTTTAGCAAGGGTAGAAATAGCCCCATCAACTTTAGGGATCTTGTCCCAAAATTCTAATCTGTCAGACGGCACAGGATATAATTGCTTAAAACGTTTAGAAGGAGTAAATGAATTACCCAAATTATCCCATTCTTTGGAAATTACTGCAGAAATAGCATTAGGAACAGGAAAAACTTCTGGAATAACCACAGGAGCTTTAAATACCTTATCTAAACGTTTAGAATTAGTATCAAGAGGACCAGAATCCTCTATTTCTAAAGCAATTAGAACTTCTTTAAGTAAAGAACGAATAAATTCCATTTTAAATAAATATGAAGATTTATCAGCATCAACCTCAGAGACAGAATCCTCTGAACCAGAGGAGTCATCAGAATCAGAATGATGATGTTCATTTAAAAATTCATCTGTAGGGAGAGAAGTTTTAAAAGATTTTTTACGTTTACTAGAAGGAGAAATAACAGACATAGCCTTCTTTATGGATTCAGAAACAAAATCTCTTATATTATCAGGAACATTCTGCACCTTAGATGTTGAGGGAACTGCAACAGGCAATGGTACTTTACTAAAGGAAATATTATCTGCTTTAACAAGTTTGTCATGACAATCAATACAAACAACAGCTGGAGAAATAGCTACCAAAAGTTTACAGCAGATACACTTAGCTTTGGTAGATTCAGCACTTGACAGCGATTTTCCTGTAGTATCTTCTGGCTCAGATGCAACGTGAGACATCTTGCAATATGTAAGAGAAAAAACAACATATAAAGCAAAATTGATCAAATTCCTTAAATGACAGTTTCAGGAATGGGAAAGAATGCCAAAGAACAAGCTTCTAGCAACCAGAAGCAATAAAAAATGAGACTTAAATAATGTGGAGACAAAAGTGACGCCCATATTTTTTCGCGCCAAATAAGACGCCCACATTATTTGGCGCCTAAATGCTTTTTGGCGCCAAAAATGACGCCACATCCGGAACGCCGACATTTTTGGCGCGAAATAACGTCAAAGAATGACGCAACTTCCGGCGACACGTATGACGCCGGAAACGGAAATAGAATTTTTGCGCCAAAAAAGTCCGCGCCAAGAATGACGCAATAAAATGAAGCATTTTCAGCCCCCGCGAGCCTAACAGCCCACAGGGAAAAAGTCAAATTTTAAGGTAAGAAAAAATGGTCAAATCAAAATGCATTATCCCAAATATGAAACTGACTGTCTGAAAATAAGGAAAGTTGAACATTCTGAGTCAAGGCAAATAAATGTTTGAATACATATATTTAGAACTTTATAAACAAAGTGCCCAACCATAGCTTGGAGTGTCACAGAAAATAAGACTTACTTACCCCAGGACACTCATCTACATATAGCAGATAGCCAAACCAGTACTGAAACGAGAATCAGCAGAGGTAATGGTATATATAAGAGTATATCGTCGATCTGCAAAGGGAGGTAAGAGATGAATCTCTACGACCGATAACAGAGAACCTATGAAATAGACCCCTTAGAAGGAGATCACTGCATTCAAATAGGCAATACTCTCCTCACATCCCTCTGACATTCACTGCACGCTGAGAGGAAAACCGGGCTCCAACTTGCTGCGGAGCGCATATCAACGTAGAATCTAGCACAAACTTACTTCACCACCTCCATCGGAGGCAAAGTTTGTAAAAAACTGAATTGTGGGTGTGGTGAGGGGTGTATTTATAGGCATTTTGAGGTTTGGGAAACTTTGCCCCTCCTGGTAGGAATGTATATCCCATACGTCACTAGCTCATGGACTCTTGCTAATTACATGAAAGAAATAACAAAGACCCCCAAAATAAAAAATGCCCTACCCTATTCTAAATAACTAAAGTTCAAAGCTCTTTTACCTTACCAGCCCTGAACAGGGCCCTTTGCGGGGCATGCCCCAAGAAGTTCAGCTCTTTTGCCTGTAAAAAAAAAAAACATACAATACCCCCCCCAACATTACAACCCACCACCCACATACCCCAAATCTAACCCAAACCCACCTTAAATAAACCTAACACTAAGCCCCTGAAGATCATCCTACCTTGTCTTCACCATACCAGGTTCACTGATCCGTCCTGAAGAGCTCCTCCGATGTCCTGATCCAAGCCCAAGCGGGGGGCTGAAGAGGTCCATGATCCGGCTGAAGTCTTCATCCAAGCGGGAGCTGAAGAGGTCCATGATCCGGATGAAGTCTTCATCCAATCGGGAGCTGAAGAGGTCCATGATCCGGATGAAGTCTTCTATCAACGGCATCTTCAATCTTCTTTCTTCCGGATCCATCTTGCAGACCTCCGACGCGGAACATCCTCTTCTCCCGACGCCTACTAGCCGAATGACGGTTCCTTTAAGGGACGTCATCCAAGATGGCGTCCCTCGAATTCCGATTGGCTGATAGGATTCTATCAGCCAATCGGAATTAAGGTAGGAATATTCTGATTGGCTGATGGAATCAGCCAATCAGAATCAAGTTCAATCCGATTGGCTGATCCAATCAGCCAATCAGATTGAGCTCGCATTCTATTGGCTGTTAGGGTTAGATCTAGATTTAGGGGTTAATATATTTAATATAGTGGCGGTGACGTTGGGGGCGGCAAATTAGGGGTTAATAAATGTAGGTAGGTGTCAGCGATGTTAGGGCCGGCAGATTAGGGGTTAATAAAATTTAACTAGTGCTTGTGAGGTGGGAGTATATTAGGGGTATATATATTTATTAAAGTAGCGGTGATGTCCGGTCGGCAGATTAGGGGTTAAAAACTTTATTTAAGTGTTTGCGATGTGGGGGGGGGGCCTCGGTTTAGGGGTTTATAGGTAGTTTATGGGTGTTAGTGTACTTTTAGCACTTTAGTTAAGAGTTTTATGTTACGGCGTTAGCCCATAAAACTCTTAACTACTGACTTTTAAATGTGGTAGGAGTCTGGACAGGAGAGGGTCTACAGCTCACTTCTTCCAAGACTCGTAATACCGGCGTTAGGAAAATCCGATTAAAAAGATAGGATACGCAATTTACGTAAGGGGATTTGCGGTATGAGAAAATCGTGGAAAAAAAGTGAGCGGTACACCTGTACCTGCCAGACTAATACCAGTGGGCGTTAAAAAGCAGCGTTGGGACCCCTCAACGCTGCTTTTTAAGGCTAACGCAAGACTCGTAATCTAAGCGCATGTAAATTAGAAAGTTGTTTACAATTGTATCCTCTGGGGGGCGGAGCCTAGCCGCACAGGAATATGGCTGCTTAATTCAGTCGCTCTGTAGCCCTAAGACTGCAAGCCGCTCATCAAAGGGCTAATAACTTGATATACCAGAGCAAAGCCGATGTAGCAGCTAAGGCAGGGGTGTCCAAACTTTTTTGGAAGAGTGCCAGATTTCATGAAGTGAACATGTGCGAGGGCCGACAATTTTGCCTGACATTCTTTGAACAGACGTCATCAGACGGCTGATGACGTCTGTAATGTTATATAACACTTACCGTAAATATAAATCTGAATGTAGATTAGTATAACCTCACAGTTCTTATTTTAAACTCAAAGTGAATTAAATACTGGAACACAATATATGTGTTTGTTACACCCTTTATAAGTTAACACTATAAGGAAGTATTAACAACATCCGTTAGGTGTTTTTTATATGAAGTGTCCCAGCAGTTAAAGACAGTTCTTATTCACTTCACAAGGTTACGATAATGGCAGTAATTGTAGTGCAGCAAAAGTTATTTAAGAGGTTACCTTGTAGGAATCACTGTTCGACAGGATTTAACAAAAAAAAAACTCTGCAGAGATCAGCAAGATGGTGGAAGAATACTCCTGTGGCTCAGTATGGCTGAGCTTCCTGTGGCGTGTGACGTCAGAGGACGGATAACGGCCGATTGCCGTGCACTCAGACAGAAATAACAGCTGAAAGATTGTCTGATGACTTCTACTAACTGATCGGCGCTCTGGGACTTAACTGAGCGGCGGTCGGGGACTCACTGGGGGGCCGTATAATGTATATTTGTAAAATTATCTGTGGGGCCATATTGGTCCGGTACTCGTGCCGCAATTGGCCCGCGGGCCGGACTTTGGACATGCCTGAGCTAAGGGAATACTCCCTGTACATGGATCTCAAAGCTAATTGCACAGGGAGGCACCTTAACCGCAGTACAGGACGAACATACCATCGACGCCATAGGGCCTACTCCTAAAGGAACCAACGTCATCCTGGGACACACGAGAATATGTTAGCATGAACGGAGAGATGCGACTTCTGGGGCTATTGGAGACTGGCAGACCTCACGGGGGACCGCAAACACAAACCCTCACGCTACCAAGAAGAAAGCCACAAGCTGAAGATGGGCCAACAGGCCCTACAGTGAGTACTAGTTACACCAACACCCATCTTCACAGGCTAGCCCCGCACATTTCACTTGGTACGCTGGGGACACAGATAAAATACTGCCAGGGGGGCCTCATGATCAATGAACATAGATAACAAACAATCTATGCAGAAGACAACGAAGGGATAAAACACTAGGGTCCCACAAAAGTTTATAAAAGCCCAAGGAAAAACAGAGAAGGGAGAGAGGGAGAAAATAACTAGCGGGACAGCATAATAGTAACCCCACAGTGGAGAGCTTTGTGAGTCAAGAAGGTACCATCAGTCAGAAGGCTGGGGAGGCTAATTTACTCAGACATCCTATAACCTATCTGTATGGAGGCCCCTCAAACCCACACTGGCACAACCAGGAGATACAGAGCTAGTGATAACAGGCATTTAAGGCAGACTTTGCAGCGCTACACAAAGGCCTGCGATCACGGCGCTCATGCTAGCACAAGTATAAGCCCCCACCATCTCCACTCCAGTGGTTCGCAATTTCTCCTACGACTACACCCTCACCCAATCTAAATTCACTCTAGGAGGGGGCAAATTAATTACACACATGGAGGGCTCCCCTTGCTATAAGCACGTAGATTTGATACTGCCAGCAGCGCATAGCCCTATGCACGAGGAACCTAAAAATAAATAAACAAAAAAAGAGGGGGAAAGTAAAGAAACCTTCTTGAGACATCAAGATAGCCAGCTACATCACAGAAACAACACTTTCACTACCTCACATGCATAGCGCGTACCACAACCAAGCAGGCAATAAATACTGTAATGCCGAATAGAAGGTCCTGTAAGCTTACTAAGGACTACAAAGTCTCCACAATGTGCAACTATTTGAGACCAGTGGACCCCTTTCAGGCTCCAGTCACTGAAGCCCACCATAAAAGTATCGATTCGGAAATTCAGCAAAATTCGTAAAATTCGGGATTCGGATCGATCCGAATTTCCGAATTAAAATAGTGCCGAATCTACCGAATTAGTCCGAATTAGTTCGCATTTATTTGGATTTATTCGGATTTATTCGGTAGATTCAGATGGCCATGGATTACACTAGTATTTTACAGTATATCAGGTTATATCACTCTGCTATGGGTTACACCTAATATACAGTACATAATACTAGTCTAATCCCACCAAACACTTACCGAAATTCCGAATTTCCGAACCAAATCGAACCGAATCCAGCCGAATTTATTCAAATCCGAATCAAATCCGAACCGAATTGATTCAAATTTCTCTTGTAAAGGTGTATCCAGTCCACAGGTTCATCCATTACTTGTGGGATATTCTCCTTCCCAACAGGAAGTTGCAAGAGGACACCCACAGCAGAGCTGTCTATATAGCTCCTCCCCTAACTGCCACCCCCAGTCATTCTCTTGCAACTCTCGACAAGAAAGGAAGTATCAAGAGATATGTGGTGACTTAGTGTAGTTTTTACCTTCAATCAAGAGTTTGTTATTTTTAAACGGTACCGGCTTTGTACTGTTTTACTCTCAGGCAGAAATTGGAAGAAGAATCTGCCTGGAGGTTGATGATCTTAGCGGTTTGTAACTAAGGTCCATTGCTGTTCTCACACATAACTGAAGAGTATGGAAAGAAAACTTCAGTTGGGGGGACGGTTTGCAGATAACCTGCTTTGAGGTATGTTCAGTATATTTTTTCTAGAGAGATGATAACGTCTAGAAAATGCTGACAGTGCCTGGTATATTTGAGGTAAGCCTGATACAGTGATTTAACAACGACTGGGATCATGCTTACAAGATAAGGGTAATATTCATGTTAATTCTCATATTACTTAGTGTAAAAACATTTGCATAACTTACAGAAAAAACGTTTTTTCTCTGAGGGTGATAAATCTTTATTTGGGGCCTAGTTTTCCACATGGCTTGTTAGATTAATCCTAGGAGTACTTTTTTAAGGCCCTCTGACATTGAGTGCATGGTGGGAGGGGCCTATTTCTGCGCACTTTATGCGCAGTTGATATTCAGACTGAGACATCCAGCTTCCCTAAAGGAGTCCTCTGGCATCTAGGACCACTATAGAGGGTTTTTTTCCTGCAAAAATCATGTTTAAGGGTAGGTAGGAGCCACAGCAGAGCGGTGGCAGTGTGTTTGACTGTTTTTTAACGGTTTTACCGTTTTTCTAATCTGGTTTGGGGCCTAAGGGGTTTATCATCTATTTGCAAGTGGGTGCAATGCTGCTTTGGTCTCTTATACACACTGTAAAAATTTCATAGAGTTTACTACTTTTTAACACTGTTTTGCAGTTTATGTGGTAGTTTTTTTCTCTTAAAGGCACAGTACCGTTTTTGTTTAATTGCTTTTTCACATTTATTAAAGTGTTTTCCAAGCTTGCTGGTCTCATTACTAGTCTGTTAAACATGTTTGACATAGAGGAAACTCCTTGTTCATTATGTTTAGAAGCCATTGTGGAACCCCCTCTTAGAATGTGTACCAAATACACTGACCTTTCTATAAGTTATAAAGACCATATTATGGCTTTTAAAGATTTATCACCAGAGGTTTCTCAGACTGACAAATGGGAGGTTAAACCACCTAGCTCTCCCAATGTGTCAGAACTTATATCTCCCGCGCAAGTGACGCCAAGTACATCTGGCGCGTCCAATGCGTTTACCTTATAAGACATGGCGGCAGTTATGAATCATACCCTCACAGAGGTATTGTCCAAACTGCCAGGGTTACAAGGAAAGTGAGACAGCTCTGGGGCTAGAACAAATACAGAGCTTTCTGACGCTTTAGTAGCTATGTCTGATATACCCTCACAATGTACAGAAGCCGAAGCAGGAGAGCTTCTATCTGTGGGTGACATTTCTGATTCAGGGAAGGCGTTACTTCAGTCTGACTCTGAAATGAGCACATTTAAATTTAAGCTTGAACACCTCCGCTTGTTGCTCAGGGAGGTTTTAGCGACTGTGACTGTGACTGTGACACCATTGTAGTCCCAGAGAAATTGTGTAAAATGGACAAATACTTTGCAGTGCCTGTTTACACTGATGTTTTTCCAATCCCTAAGAGGTTTTCAGAAATTATTACGAAGGAATGGGATAGACCAGGTGTACCGTTCTCTCCCCCTCCTACTTTTAAAAAGATGTTTCCCATAGATGCCGCTACACGGGACTCGTGGCAGACGGTCCCTAAGGTGGAGGGAGCAGTCTCTACCCTAGCTAAGCGTACAACTATCCCCGTCGAGGACAGTTGTGCTTTCCTAGATCCAATGGATAAAAAATAAGAGGGTTTCCTTAAGAAAATCTTTATACAACAAGGTTTTATTCTCCAGCCTCTTGCATGCATTGCCCCAGTCACTGCTGCAGTGGCTTTCTGGTTCGAGTCTCTTGAGGAGGCTCTACAGGTGGAGACCCCGTTGGATGATATCCTAGACAGGCTTAAAGCTCTTAAGTTAGCCAATTCATTTATTTCTGAAGCCGTTTTTCATTTAACAAAGCTAACGGCTAAGTATTCAGGTTTTGCCATTCAGGCGCGTAGGGCACTATGGCTTAAGTCCTGGTCAGCTGACGTTACTTCAAAGTCTAAGCTTCTCAACATCCCCTTCAAAGGGCAGACCCTATTCGGGCCTGGACTGAAGGAGATCATTTCTGATATTACTGGAGGAAAAGGCCACGCCCTTCCCCAGGATAGGTCCAACAAATTAAGGACCAAACAGACTAATTTTCGTTCCTTTCGAAACTTCAAGAGTGGCGCAGTTTCAACTTCCTCTACTGCAAAACAAGAGGGAACGTTTGCCCAGTCCAAGCCAGTCTGGAGACCTAACCAGGCTTGGAACAAGGGAAAGCAGGCCAAAAAACCTGCTGCTGCCTCTAAGACAGCATGAAGGCGTAGCCCCCAATCCGGGACCGGATCTATTTGGGGGCAGACTTTCTCTCTTTGCCCAGGCTTGGGCAAGAGACGTCCAGGATCCCTGGGCTCTGGAGATTGTTTCCCAGGGATATCTTCTGGATTTCAAAGCCTCATCTCCAAAGGGGAGATTTCATCTCTCACAATTATCTGCAAACCAGATAAAGAGAGAGGCATTCTTACGTTGCGTTCAAGACCTTCTGGTTATGGGAGTGATCCACCCAGTTATAAGGGAGGAACAGGGGCAGGGATTCTATTCAAATCTGCTTATATTTCCCAAAAAGAGGGAACTTTCAGACCAATCTTGGATCTCAAGATCCTAAACAAATTTCTCAGGGTCCCATCCTTCAAGATGGAGACTATTCAAACCATCCTACCTATGATCCAGGAGGGTCAATATATGACTACCGTGGATTTAAAGGATGCTTATCTCCACATTCCGATACACAGAGATCATCATCGGTTTCTCAGGTTTGCCTTCCTAGACAGGCACTACCAGTTTGTGGCTCTTCCCTTTGGGTTAGCCACGGCACCAAGAATCTTTATGAAGGTTCTAGGGTCCCTACTGGCGGTTCTAAGGCCATGAGGCATAGCGGTGGCTCCTTACCTAGACAACATTCTGATACAGGCGTCAACTTTTCAAATCGCCAAGTCCCATAGGGACATTGTTCTGGCATTCCTGAGGTATCACGGGTGGAAGGTGAACGAAGAAAAGAATTCTCTCTCCCCTGTCACAAGAGTTTCCTTCCTAGGAACTCTGATAGATTCAGTAGAAATGAAGATTTTTCTGACAGAGGTCAGGTTGTCAGAGCTTCTAACTTTGCCATGCTCTTTATTCCACTTCTCAGCCGTCAGTGGCTCAGTGTATGTAAGTAATCGGCTTAATGGTAGCGGCAATGGACATAGTTCCCTTTGCCCGCCTACATCTCAGACCACTGCAACTTTGCATGCTCAATCAGTGGAATGGGGATTACACAGATTTGTCCCCTCTGCTAAATCTGGATCAGGAGACCAGGGATTCTCTTCTCTGGTGGCTATCTCGGGTCCATCTGTCCAGGGGAATGAGTTTCCGCAGGCCAGAATGGACTATAGTGACGACAGATGCAAGCCTTCTGGGCTGGGGCGCAGTCTGGAACTCCCTGAAGGCTCAGGGTTCATGGACTCAGGAGGAAACCCTCCTTCCGATAAACATTCTGGAACTAAGAGCGATATTCAATGCTCTTCAGGCTTGGCCTCAGCTAGCTGCGGTCAGGTTCATCAGATTTCAGTCGGACAACATCACGACTGTAGCCTACATCAACCATCAGGGGGGAACAAGGAGCTCCCTGGCAATGTTGGAGGTTTCAAAGATAATTCTATGGGCAGAGGTTCACTCTTGCCATCTCTCAGCTATCCATATCCCAGGAGTAGAGAACTGGGAGGCGGATTTCCTAAGTCGGCAGACTTTTCATCCGGGGCAGTGGGAGCTCCATCCGGAGGTATTTGCCCAGTTGATTCAACTATGGGGCAAACCAGAACTGGATCTCATGGCGTCTCGTCAGAATGCCAAGCTTCCCCATTACGGGTCCAGGTCCAGGGATCCCAAGGCAGCGCTGATAGATGCTCTAGCAGCGCCCTGGTCCTTCAGCCTGGCTTATGTGTTTCCACCGTTTCCTCTGCTCCCTCGTCTGATTGCCAAGATCAAGCAGGAGAGAGCTTCAGTGATTTTGATAGCTCCTGCATGGCCACGTAGGACTTGGTATGCAGATCTGGTGGAGATGTCATCCTTTCCACCATGGACTCTGCCGCTAAGGCAGGACCTTCTACTTCAAGGTCCTTTCAAACATCCAAATCTAATTTCTCTGCGTCTGACTGCTTGGAGATTGAACGCTTGATTCTATCAAAGCGTGGTTTTTCTGAATCAGTCATTGATACCTTAATTCAGGCTCGAAAGCCTGTCACCAGGAAAATCTATCATAAGATATGGTGTAAATATCTTCATTGGTGTGAATCCAAGGGTTACTCATGGAGTAAAGTCAGGATTCCTAGAATCTTATCCTTTCTCCAAGAAGGATTGGAGAAGGCATTGTCAGCTAGTTCCTAAAAAGGACAGATTTCTGCTCTGTCTATTCTTTTGCATAAACGTCTGGCTGAGGTTCCAGACGTTCAGGCGTTTTGCCAGGCTTTAGTTAGAATCAAGCCTGTGTTTAAACCTGTTGCTCTGCCATGGAGTTTAAATGTGGTTCTTAAAGTTCTTCAAGGGGTTCCGTTTGAACCTTTGCATTCCATAGATATTAAACTTTTATCTTGGAAAGTTCTGTTTTTAGTAGCTATCTCCTCGGTTCGAAGAGTTTCAGAGTTATCTGCTTTACAGTGTGATTCACCTTATCTGATTTTCCATGCAGATACGGTAGTTTTGCGTTCTAAACCTGGGTTTCTTCCTAAAGTAGTATCTAATAAGAATATCAATCAGGAGATTTTTGTTCCTTCATTATGTCCTAATCCTTCCTCAAAGAAGGAACATTTTTTACACAATCTTGATGTGGTTCGTGCTTTAAAGTTTTATTTACAAGCTACGAAGGATTTTCGTCAAACAACTGCTTTGTTTGTTGTCTACTCTGGACAGAGGAGAGGCCAAAAGGCTTCGGCAACTTCTCTTTCTTTTTGGCTGAGAAGCATAATCCGCTTAGCTTATGAGACTGCTGGCCAGCAGCCTCCTGAAAGAATTACAGCTCATTCCACTAGAGCGGTGGCTTCCACATGGGCTTTTAAAAATGAGGCCTCTGTTGAACAGATTTGTAAGGCAGCGACTTGGTCTTCACTTCATACTTTTGCTAAATTCTACAAATTCGATACTTTTGCTTCTTCGGAGGCTATTTTTGGGAGAAAGGTCTTACAGGCAGTGGTGCCTTCCGTTTAAGTTCCTGCCTTGTCCCTCCTTTCATCCGTGTGCTAAAGATTTGGTATTGGTATCCCACAAGTAATGAATGAACCGTGGACTGGATACACCTTTACAAGAGAAAACAAAATTTATGCTTACCTGATAAATGTATTTCTCTTGTCGTGTATCCAGTCCACGGCCCGCCCTGTCATTTTAAGGCAGGTGTTTTTTTAAACTACAGTCACCACTGCACACTATAGTTTCTCCTTTTTTCTTGTTTGTCTTTGGTCGAATGACTGGGGGTGGCAGTTAGGGGAGGAGCTATATAGACAGGTCTGCTGTTGGTGTCCTCTTGCAACTTCCTGTTGGGAAGGAGAATATCCCACAAGTAATGGATGAACCCGTGGACTGGATACACCACAAGAGAAATTAATTTATCAGGTAAGCATAAAAGGAACAGCTATACAAGAGGTCAAGGACTTATTTGGTCAACTCAAACAAGATATCAAGGGGGTTGAAAACAGAGTTTTAAAGCTTGAAGGAAAACATGAGTCCCACCGAATGGAATTACACCAACAGGCGGAACATACCCAACTGCATTCAGATATGATAAACAGCCTCATGGACCACATGGAGGATTTGGAGAATAGGAGTCGAAGAAACAACCTCAGGATCAGGGGAGTCCCTGAGTCTGTGTCCCCCACAGCCCTTATGGGATACCTACAGAGCCTATTCCGCACTATAAAAAACTCCCCCTCAGCTCCTGAAGTCCCAATAGAAAAGTCAAGCGTGCACTGGAGTGCCCAAAAGCACAAAGTGTGCAATACTCAGAGACATGGCCAAGGTAAAAAAGGCTGAAAGACGACCACCACTGAACAAGACACACAAGCTGAAACGTCAAGACTGGGCCAAGAAATATCTCAAGACTAATTTTTCTAAGGTTTTATGGACTGATGAAATGAGAGTGAGTCTTGATGGGCCAGATGGATGGGCCCATGGCTGGATTGGTAAAGGGCAGAGAGCTCCAGTCCGACTCAGACGCCAGCAAGGTGGAGGTGGAGTACTGGTTTGGGCTGGTATTATCAAAGATGAGCTTGTGGGGCCTTTTCGGGTTGAGGATGGAGTCAAGCTCAACTCCCAGTCCTTCTGCCAGTTTCTGGAAGACACCTTCTTCAAGCAGTGGTACAGGAAGAAGTCTGCATCCTTCAAGAAAAACATGATTTTCATGCAGGACAATGCTCCATCACACACGTCCAAGTACTCCACAGCGTGGCTGGCAAGAAAGGGTATAAAAGAAGAAAATCTAATGACATGGCCTACTTGTTCACTTGATCTGAACCCCATTGAGAACCTGTGGTCCATCATCAAATGTGAGATTTACAAGGAGGGAAAACAGTACACCTCTCTGAACAGTGTCTGGGAGGCTGTGGTTGCTGCTGCATGCAATGTTGATGGTGAACAGATCAAAACACTGACATAATCCATGGATGGCAGGCTTTTGAGTGTCTTTGCAAAGAAAGGTGGCTATTTTGGTCAGTGATTTGTTTTTGTTTTGTTTTTGAATGTCAGAAATGTATATTTGTGAATGCTGAGATGTTATATTGGTTTCACTGTTAAAAATAAATAATTGAAATGGGTATATATTTGTTTTTTGTTAAGTTGCCTAATAATTATGCACAGTAATAGTCACCTGCACACACAGATATCCCCCTAAAATAGCTATAACTAAAAACAAACTAAAAACTACTTCCAAAACTAGTCAGCTTTGATATTAATGAGTTTTTTGGGTTCATTGAGAACATGGTTGTTGTTCAATAATAAAATTAATCCTTAAAAATACAACTTGCCTAATAATTCTGCACTCCCTGTAGAGGTGGCGGAAGAAAAGGAAAAATAGCCAACGCCACACAAAAACAACAGAGCGGACTTGTGGACTCTCCCTGCCAAGAAAGAAAATAATTTATCAGGTAAGCATACATTTAGTTCTTTCTAATGGCAGGGAGAGTCCACAAAGTCATTACTGCTACTGTTGGGAAGCCAATACCCAAGCCGAAGAGGACACAGAATTAACAGGGAGGGATAAAACAAGGCAGGCAGAATTAAACTGAAGGGACCACCGCTTGCAGCACTTTACTCCTAAAGGAAGCCTCAGCAGAAACAAAAACATAAAACTTGTAAAATTTTGAAATGGTATGTAAAGAAGACCAAATGGCCGCCTTACAGATCTGTTCCATAAAAGCATTGTTCTTAAAGGCCCAAGAAGATACTGCCTGAGTAGAATGAGCTATAATCCTCACAGGAGGCTGTTATCCCACCTCTAAATCCGTCAAATGGATGATACTGTGTAACCAAAAAGAAAGAGAAGTCGCAGTGGCCTTCTGCCCCCCTGTGCTTTCCAGCATACAAAACGAACAGAGACGAAGAGCTTAAACAACGTCCAAATTGTGCAACAAATGTTCCTCAGGAGACAAAGGATTTGGACAAAAAGAAAGGAACCACAATCTCCTAGTTGATTTTGCCCGAAAAGACAACCTTAGGCAAAATAACTAAGGCCCGGATTACGAGTTTTGCGTTAGAGGCTATGCGGTGCTAACGAGCAGTTTTCCCTCACCGCTCACTTACCTACAGCCCTGGTACTACGGGTTTTTACAAACCCGGCGTTAAAAGACAAGAAGTGAGTGTTGAGCAAAATTTTGCTCATTACCGCACTCCAATACCAGCGCTGCTTAAGTCAGCGGTGAGCTGGTCGTACGTGCTCGTGCATGATTTCCCCATACCAATCAACGGGGGAGAGCCGGCTGAGAAAAAGTCTAGCACCTGCAAAAAAACAGCATAAAACTCACTAACGCAGCCCCATTGATTCCTATGGGGAAATAAAATTTATGTATTTATGTATTAATTGTATTTATTAATACAATTACCTAAATTAAATTAGCTAAAGTACAAAAACAAAGAAACACTAAATTACAGAAAATAATAAATAAATTGCAGATATTTAAACTAATTACGCATAATCTAATAGCCCTATTAAAATAAAAAAGCCCCCCTAAAATAAAATAAAAACCTAGCGTAAACTAAACTACCAATAGCCCTTAAAAGGGCCTTTTGCGGGGCATTGCCCCAAAGTAATCAGCTTCTTACCTGTAAAAAAAATACAAACAAACCCCCCAACAGTAAAACCCACCACCCACACAACCAACCCCCCAAATAAAATACTATCTAAAAAACCTAAGCACCCCATTGCCCTGAAAAGGGCATTTGGATGGGTATTGCCCTTAAAAGGGCATTTAGCTCTATTGCGGCCCAAAGCCCTAACCTAAAAATAAAACCCACCCAATACACCCTTAAAAAAAACTAACACTAACCCCCTAAAGATCGACTTACCGGGAGAAGTCTTCATCTAAGCCGGGCGTAGTGGTCCTCCAGACGGGCAGAAGTCTTCATCCAGATGGCATTTGTTTATTATTTTCTGTAATTTAGTGTGGTTTTTTTTGTACTTTAGCTAATTTAATTTAATTTAGGTAATTGTATTTAATTTAGTTAATTTATTTAATTATAGTGTAGTGTTAGGTGTTAGTGTAACTTAGGTTAGGTTTTATTTTACAGGTACTTTTGTATTTATTTTAGCTAGGTAGTTATTAAATAGTTAATAACTATTTAGTAACTATTCTACATAGTTAAAATAAATAAAAAACTTGCCTGTAAAATAAAAATAAACCTTAAGCTAGATACAATCGGCTAGATTACAAGTTTTTGTCGGTAATGGTGTGCGGGGCTAACGAGCCTTTTTTTATCACCGCTCACTTAAGACAACGCTGGTATTACAGGTTTTCTTCAAGCCGGCGTTAGCCTCAGAAAAGTGAGCGTTGAGCAAAATTTAGCTCCACATCTCACTGTAATACCAGCGCTGCTTACGGTAGCGGTGAGCTGGCAAAACGTGCTTTTGCACGATTTCCCCATAGGAAACAATGAGGCTGAGCTGGCTGAAAAAAACAGCTGCAAAAAAGCAGCGTTCAGCTCCTAACGCAGCCCCATAGTTTCCTATGGGGAAAGGAATTTTAAGTCTACACCTAACACCCTAACATGAACCCCGAGTCTAAACACCCCTAATATTACACTTATTAAGCCCTAATCTGCCGCCCCCGATGTCTAACCCTAACACCCCCCTAACTTAAATATAATTTAAATACATCTAAATAAATTTACTATAATTAACTAAATTATTCCTATTTAAAACTAAATACTTACCTGTAAAATAAACCCGAAGCTAGCTACAAAATAACTAATAGTTACATTGTAGCTAGCTTAGGATTTATATTTATTTTACAGGCAACTTTGTATTTATTTTAACTAGGTACAATAGTTATTAAATAGTTATTAACTATTTAATAGCTACCTAGTTAAAATAAGTACAAATTTACCTGTAAAATAAAACCTAACCTAAATTACAATTACACCTAACACTACACTATCATTAAATTAATTACATAAACTACCTACAATTAACTACAATTAAATAAAATAAACTAAAGTACAAAAAAACAAAATTTATGCTTACCTGATAAATTTATTTCTCTTGTGGTGTAGCCAGTCCACGGGTTCATCCATTACTTGTGGGATATTCTCCTTCCCAACAGGAAGTTGCAAGAGGACACCCACAGCAGAGCTGTCTATATAGCTCCTCCCCTAACTGCCACCCCCAGTCATTCGACCGAAGACAAGCAAGAAAAAAGGAGAAACTATAGGGTGCAGTGGTGACTGTAGTTTAAAAATAAAAAAACACCTGCCTTAAAATGACAGGGCGGGCCGTGGACTGGATACACCACAAGAGAAATAAATTTATCAGGTAAGCATAAATTTTGTTTTCTCTTGTAAAGGTGTATCCAGTCCACGGGTTCATCCATTACTTGTGGGATATCAATACCAAAGCTTTAGGACACGGATGAAGGGAGGGACAAGGCAGGAACTTAAACGGAAGGCACCACTGCCTGTAAGACCTTTCTCACAAAAATAGCCTCCGAAGAAGCAAAAGTATTGAATTTGTAGAATTTAGAAAAAGTATGAAGCGAAGACCAAGTCGCCGCCTTACAAATCTGTTCAACAGAGGCCTCATTTTTAAAAGCCCATGTGGAAGCCACCGCTCTAGTGGAATGAGCTGTAATTCTTTCAGGAGGCTGCTGGCCAGCAGTCTCATAAGCTAAGCGGATTATCCTTCTCAGCCAAAAAGAAAGAGAAGTTGCCGAAGCCTTTTGACCTCTCCTCTGTCCAGAGTAGACAACAAACAAAGCAGATGTTTGACGAAAATCCTTCGTAGCTTGTAAATAAAACTTTAAAGCATGAACCACATCAAGATTGTGTAAAAGACGTTCCTTCTTTGAGGAAGGATTAGAACATAATGAAGGAACAACAATCTCCTGATTGATATTCTTATTAGATACTACTTTAGGAAAAAACCCAGGTTTAGTACGCAAAACTACCATATCTGCATGGAAAATCAGATAAGGTGAATCTCACTGTAAAGCAGATAACTCTGAAACTCTTTGAGCCGAGGAAATAGCTACTAAAAACAGAACTTTCCAAGATAAAAGTTTAATATCTATGGAATGCAAAGGTTCAAGCGAAACCCCTTGAAGAACTTTAAGAACTAAATTTAAACTCCATGGCGGAGCAACAGGTTTAAACACAGGCTTGATTCTAACTAAAGCCTGGCAAAACACCTGAATGTCTGGAACCTCAGCCAGACGTTTGTGCAAAAGAATAGACAGAGCAGAAATCTGTCCTTTTAGGGAACTAGCTGACAATCCCTTCTCTAGTCCTTCTTGGAGGAAGGATAAGATTCTAGGAATCCTGACTTTACTCCATGAGTAACCCTTGGATTCACACCAGTGAAGATATTTACACCATATCTTATGATAGATTTTCCTGGTGACAGGCTTTCGAGCCTGAATTAAGGTATCAATGACTGATTCAGAAAAACCACGCTTTGATAGAATCAAGCGTTCAATCTCCAAGCAGTCAGACGCAGAGAAATAAGATTTGGATGTTTGAAAGGACCTTGAAGAAGAAGGTCCTGCCTTAGCGGCAGAGTCCATGGTGGAAAGGATGACATGTCCACCAGATCGGCATACCAAGTCCTGCGTGGCCACGCAGGAGCTATCAAAATCACTGAAGCTCTCTCCTGCTTGATCTTGGCAATCAGACGAGGGAGCAGAGGAAACGGTGGAAACACATAAGCCAGGCTGAAGGACCAGGGCACTGCTAGAGCATCTATCAGCGCTGCCTTGGGATCCCTGGACCTGGACCCGTAACGAGGAAGCTTGGCGTTCTGACGAGACGCCATGAGATCCAATTCTGGTTTGCCCCATAGTTGAATCAACTGGGCAAATACCTCCGGATGGAGCTCCCACTCCCCCGGATGAAAAGTCTGCTGACTTAGGAAATCCGCCTCCCAGTTCTCTACTCCTGGGATATAGATAGCTGAGAGAAGGCAAGAGTGAACCTCTGCCCATAGAATTATCTTTGAAGCCTCCAACATTGCCAGGGGGCTCCTTGTTCCCCCCTGATGGTTGATGTAGGCTACAGTCGTGATGTTGTCCGACTGAAATCTGATGAACCTGACTGCAGCTAGCTGAGGCCAAGCCTGAAGAGCATTGAATATCGCTCTTAGTTCCAGAATGTTTATCGGAAGGAGGGTTTCCTCCTGAGTCCACGAACCCTGAGCCTTCAGGGAGTTCCAGACTGCGCCCCAGCCCAGAAGGCTGGCATCTGTCGTCACTATAGTCCATTCTGGCCTGCGGAAACTCATTCCCCTGGACAGATGGACCCGAGATAGCCACCAGAGAAGAGAATCCCTGGTCTCCTGATCCAGATTTAGCAGAGGGGACAAATCTGTGTAATCCCCATTCCACTGATTGAGCATGCAAAGTTGCAGTGGTCTGAGATGTAGGCGGGCAAATGGAACTATGTCCATTGCCGCTACCATTAAGCCGATTACTTCCATACACTGAGCCACTGATGGCTGAGAAGTGCAATAAAGAGCACGGCAGGAATATAGAAGCTTTGACAACCTGACCTCTGTCAGAAAAATCTTCATTTCTACTGAATCTATCAGAGTTCCTAGGAAGGAAACTCTTGTGAGAGGGGAGAGAGAACTCCTTTCTTCGTTCACCTTCCACCCGTGAGACCTCAGGAATGCCAGAACAATGTCCGTATGGGACTTGACGATTTGAAAAGTCGACGCCTGTATCAGAATGTCGTCTAGGTAAGGAGCCACCGCTATGCCTCGTGGCCTTAGAACCGCCAGTACGGACCCTAGAACCTTTGTAAAGATTCTTGGTGCCGTGGCTAACCCGAAGGGAAGAGCCACAAACTGGTAGTGCCTGTCTAGGAAGGCAAACCTGAGAAACCGATGATGATCTCTGTGTATCAGAATGTGGAGATAAGCATCCTTTAAATCCACGGTAGTCATATATTGACCCTCCTGGATCATAGGTAGGATGGTTCGAATAGTCTCCATCTTGAAGGATGGGACCCTGAGAAATTTGTTTAGGATCTTGAGATCCAAGATTGGTCTGAAAGTTCCCTCTTTTTTGGGAACTATAAACAGATTTGAATAGAATCCCTGCCCCTGTTCCTCCCTTGGAACTGGGTGGATCACTCCCATAACCAGAAGGTCTTGAACGCAACGTAAGAATGCCTCTCTCTTTATCTGGTTTGCAGATAATTGTGAGAGATGGAATCTCCCCTTTGGAGATGAGGCTTTGAAATCCAGAAGATATCCCTGGGAAACAATCTCCAGAGCCCAGGGATCCTGGACGTCTCTTGCCCAAGCCTGGGCGAAGAGAGAAAGTCTGCCCCCAACTAGAACCGGTCCCGGATCGGGGGCTACTCCTTCATGCTGTCTTAGAGGCAGCAGCAGGTTTTTTGGCCTGCTTTCCCTTGTTCCAAGCCTGGTTAGGTCTCCAGACTGGCTTGGACTGTTCCTTCTTGTTTTGCAGTAGAGGAAGTTGAAGCTACCCCACACTTGAAGTTTCAAAAGGAACGAAAATTTGTCTGTTTGGTCCTTAATTTGTTGGACCTATCCTGGGGAAGGGCGTGGCCTTTTCCTCCAGTAATATCAGAAATGATCTCCTTCAGTCCAGGCCCGAATAGGGTCTGCCCTTTGAAGGGGATGTTGAGAAGCTTAGACTTTGAAGTAACGTCAGCTGACCAGGACTTAAGCCATAGTGCCCTACGCGCCTGAATGGCAAAACCTGAATTCTTAGCCGTTAGCTTTGTTAAATGAAAAACGGCTTCAGAAATAAATGAATTGGCTAACTTAAGAGCTTTAAGCCTGTCTAGGATATCATCCAACGGGATCTCCATCTGTAGAGCCTCCTCAAGAGACTCGAACCAGAAAGCCGCTGCAGCAGTGACTGGGGCAATGCATGCAAGAGGCTGGAGAATAAAACCTTGTTGTATAAAGATTTTCTTAAGGAAACCCTCTAATTTTTTATCCATTGGATCTAGGAAAGCACAACTGTCCTCGACGGGGATAGTTGTACGCTTAGCTAGGGTAGAGACTGCTCCCTCCACCTTAGGGACCGTCTGCCATGAGTCCTGTGTAGCGGCATCTATGGGAAACATCTTTTTAAAAGCAGGAGGGGGAGAGAACGGTACACCTGGTCTATCCCATTCCTTCATAATAATTTCTGAAAACCTCTTAGGGATTGGAAAAACATCAGTGTAAACAGGCACTGCAAAGTATCTGTCCATTTTACACAATTTCTCTGGGACTACAATGGTGTCACAGTCATCCAGAGTCGCTAAAACCTCACTGAGCCCATTTTACCTCCATTTTTTAAACACCCCTGCTCTTCCCCAAAAGTTGGGGGTTGCGGGCGTCTCCCCTCCCCTGTGTGGTGCAGGCGACAGGTGGCCTAACTAACATATGGTAAAATCTGTTCAAAAAAGTTGAATTTAGTCATACCTACACTTGAATATGTGGATATGATACATGTCAGATAAATCGCATTGAATGTTAAGCTATGTTTCTAAGCTAAACCGTTTGAGTTAATATTGTTGTCCTGTAGTTCACACTCCCCCGTAGATAGTCAATCTACTTATACCAGTTGGTATATTTATAACACCCCCCCCCCCCCCCCATATACGCAAAGTATATTTTTGACATCCCCTTTTAAGGGGACTGGAGAAGTCAGTCTATCTTTTCGGCTACGCTTCTCCTTTTGGTGATCCGGTGGATCACCAGATTTGTTTAGACATTTAAGTTGTAAGCAGTTAAAACTTGAATAGATTTGATACAAACTTGTTCCCATAAGTTATCTTCTCCCTTCTTTCTCCTTTTTGTTTACTTATTTGACACCTGTTCCTGAGTACGTGTATCTCCACCTAACCTTATTCATACTCAGTGATAGGTGCAGACCCTTTGGAAACTGATTCCTTGCACTCTCTTTGAACATTGGCCTGATCATACGGACCTGAAATTCCGGAGACCGTGTCTAAGTGTGCAGATCCAGGCGGGGTGAGTTTTCTACCCAAACATCACTTTTCCCTCAGCTCTCTTTCCCCCTCCCACCCTCCCTTGTAACTAGACCTGCCATGTCGACAATTTCCAGTAACATCTCTTTTGCAACACTAAATGCTAAGGGGCTTAATTCCCAAGACAAAAGAAGTATGCTTACAAACACCATGAAAACTCTCAAAATACAAATTATTTTTTTACAAGAAACCCACTGATTAGCATCTTCTCAAGCTCCATATAGGACCCCAGAGTATCCCACAGTGATTCTGGCCTCTCATATAGAAAAATCTAGAGGGGTAGCGATTGCCATACATAGAACTGTATACTTTGAGACCATTTATGTAGAGGCAGATACCCAAGGGAGATATCTACTACTTACCTGTAAACTTAACGGTATTTTGTTCACCTTGGTAAACATATACGCCCCTAACCAAACACAACACAAGTTCCTGAAGGGGATTTTGTCCAAAATTGAGAAATATAAGGTTGGAACCCTAGTCCTGGGAGGAGATTTCAATATGATATGGGACCCCCTAATGGACAAAAGGCTTCATAAGGGGAAAAGCATTGATGCGTACACTATAAATACAGCCAACAAATTCCGCCAACACATAATCCAACATAACCTATATGATATCTGGAGGGCACAACACCACAGTGACAGAGATTACACTTACTTTTCTAGACCTCATCACTCCTACTCGAGACTAGACCACTTCTTCTCTGATTCATGGACTCTAGACAGAGTGCTAGAGTCACATATTAGGGTTTGTGCATGGTCCGACCATGATATCCTCACTTTTACCTTATCTACTGACCTAGCCAGAACAACTAGGCCTAGTTGGAAATTCCCGAAGCAAGCACTTCATGATAAAATCTTTAAGACATCCCTCAAGAACTCCATTGTCGAATTCTTGAGACTTAATGAGACCCCAGGCATGCCATCTCAAACAATATGGGCTGCTTTGAAGGCATACGTGAGAGGGATTTGCATTAGGAGACAGGCGACACTGTGACGCCAGGCAGGTGCACCCTTGGGCCTTCTTATGTCTGAATTACAACAGGCAGAGCAGGACAATAAAAATTCCCAGTCGGTCTCCCTATCTGATAAAATTAAACAGCTCAGAGCGCAATTGGCAGACAGAGAGCTGGAGAGAGTTAAGAAGTCTTACATTCGATTTAAGAAGTTACTATACTGTCAGGGCAATAAAGCCTCAACGTTACTAGCTCACAAATTGAGTGGGAGGACCGCTGCAGCCAGAATTTTGGCACTCCAACGGGGGACCACAATGGTCACATCCCCTAAGGAAGTCGGAGAAACTTTTGCGACCTATTACTCAGATCTATATCATCTCCAACCTTCAATGATTGGGAAAGAGTTCTCTGTACAAAAGGTGGTTGACTTCCTGCAAAGCCTCAACTTGCCTAGTTTATCGGAAGACGATAAAGAAACACTCAAGGCTCCTTTTTCTATATCGGAAATTAACCTTGCCATCAAGCATACCCAAATCAATAAAGCCCCGGGCCCTGACGGGTACCCGGCATCCTTCTATAAACTCTTCAGGGTGGAATTAAGCAAAATCCTCCTTGGGGTCTTCTCAGAAGCCCGAGAGTCGGGGTTGTTTACTAAGGAATATTTGCAAGCAACGATACTACCGATTCCCAAACCAAATAAAGATCCCTCACAATGTAGCAGCTATAGACCAATATCATTGATTAACGGGGATGTAAAGCTCTATGCTAAACTTTGGGCTAATCGTCTGAACACCATACTCCCAAGGGTGGTACACCCTGATCAAGTCGGGTTCACCTTTGGCAGAGAGGGACCTGACAATACCAGGAAAACACTGGACATCCTCATGGAGGCGTCCCGATTAAAGTTACCCATGCTGGCCCTGTCTTTAGACGCAGAAAAAGCGTTTGACAGGGTCAGATGGGACTACTTATGATGTACGCTTGCCCAATTCGGTATACCAGACGAAGTGATAACAGCAATTTGAGCCCTGTATTCCTGCCCAACTGCGGTGGTTAAAGGCCTGGGATTTGCTTCCCTGGAAATACATATTACCAATGGCACCAGGCAAGGATGTCCTTTGTCACCCCTAATCTTTACACTGGCCATTGAACCTCTGGCTCAAGCCATTAGGAACTCAAGTACGATACATGGGGTAAAATTTGCCGGAGTCACTGCAAAGGTAGCATTGTTTGCCGATGACGTTACTCTATTCCTCACAAACCCGTTGGGCTCCTTGCCGATGCTACTAGACCTTCTTTCCAAATTTGGGACATATAGCTATTACAAGGTTAACGTCTCTAAGACAGAGGCTTTACCGCTCGGTATTCCTGCATTTGAATTAGATGTTCTACGAACGTCATACTCTTTCCAATGGTGACACACTACCATCCGGCACCTTGGAGTACAATTGGGTCCCGACCCGAAATCTGTACTTGCCATAAACTACTCAAATATAGTTAAAGAGGTGACTGAGCTCACCACTTCCTGGAGCCTTAAAGAGCTATCATGGCTAGGCCGTATAGCATCTTTTAAAATGTCGATTCTACCTAAAATTCTCTATTATTTCCGGTGTATCCCAATTAATGTGCCCAGTGCCCTGATAGATACACTCCAATCTATTGACCAAAAATACATATGGGGAAAGTCTAAGCCTCGGATTGCTGCGAAAATACTCCAGAAAAAATACGAACAGGGAGGAGTAGCTATGCCTAGCATACGCGGATATTATGAGGCAGCCAGATTATCGCACATTACAGCGTGGGCAGACAAAGGGGAACCTCAAGGATGGAAGAGCATAGAAAATTTTGACCTGCCCAGGGGGCTGGGCTTGGCAGATTTGCCCTGGATCCCTGACTATCAACTAGACATGCTGAGAATTAAAAATGTCATTGTCAGGGATAACCTAAAAATGTGGCGTACTCTTAAAAACCTGCCTGAGGTTGCCCCTCATCCATCCCCTATACACTCACTACCCGCTTTGCTTGCATCCTTACCTGACACGCATGTCCAACACTGGAGAGATTGGGATCTGAAACTGGTCTCCCAGTTATACCCCTCGGGCACTTTGATCACTCCAGACAATATAAGATCGGTTATACAGGATACTCCCGTGTGGGCTATATTTGAATACTCCAGACTATATGCTTTTTTGATGTCTTGGGGGTTTCCTAGGGTCCACATTAGACCCCTGACCAACTGTGAGAAATTGTGGCAGCTACAGGTTAAGACCCCTAGAATCATCTCATTCCATTACAACCTACTGCAGTCATCCACAAACAGAGACAGATCCTGGCAACTTAGAGCCTGGGAAGGAGACCTCTCCAGACCAATCTCTGACAAAAACCTTCATCTTGCTATGACACTAACTAAAAAGACTCTGCACTGTGCGAACACTCTTGAGTCATATATGAAACTATTTTTGAGATGGTACTACACCCCCTCCAGACTATAGCAGATGTTCCCTACAGCATCCTCTTTATGTTGGAGAGGATGCGAGCTAAGAGGTTCAGACATACACATATGGTGGGATTGCCCTAACCTGAAACCCACATGGCTCCAAGTATCTACCCTTTGCCTCAATCTCGGAATGAAAATGCAACTAACCCCTGAAATGGCCCTACTACACATATTCCCGCGTAGTATCCCGACCCCTTTGATTAAGTTATTAATTTTCATACTCGCGGCCACGAAGTTGGCAATAGCGAGAGCCTGGAAACAGATACAGCCCCCAGACATTGCAGCTATCACATCCATAATACAAGTCTATGCTACGATGGAACAGGGTTATTACTTAAATGCTGATAGGGAGGAACTTTACTGGCAAATTTGGGAACCCTGGTTCCACTATCAGGAAGATTGCAGGCAGGATGCTTCGAGAGATGGGGCCCCCAATCATTCGAACTAACTGAATCTAGCCCCACAGTATGATAGACCCCTGGCCCTGGATTAAGGTTCTACATCTGCTTCCACTGATCTGTGCCTGTTGGCCACCATTCTTTCTCCCTGCTTCTTCTGCCCTTTTCCCACGCCCCCTCTCCCCTCCCCCATAACATGAGACCCTCTGCCCTTTCCCCATCCCCTAACCTCCCTCCCCCTCAGTCCTTTTTTTTTTTTTTTTTTCTTGGGGTTGTTTGCCCCGCCTGGAGATGCACACTACGAATGGCCCGCTGGGCTGTGGAGTCGAACATGGAAATAACTTTTACCTAGGGTTAATGGTCGAAATTCCTCTAAGGTTGAGTCCATATCTAAATTCATTGTACTACATCAAATATAGCAAATAGGTCCAGCCTATGCATATTCATCGTGACCCCTGATGAGTGGTTTATATCTGTTTCCTCTGGTCTGTACTTTCTGACCTGCGTTCTCTCCCTCTCCTTCTCTGCTTTATCCTTCCCTTCCCCATTCTCTTCCCCCCCCCCCTATAATACACAATCTCCTTTTTTCCTTCCTACCCTTTATCCCCCTCCCCCCTATTTTTACTCCTCCTTCTTAGAGGTTCTTTACCCCACTTGGGGACATGTATCACGAATGGCCCTCTGGGTCGCTAAGACAAGCATGGTAAAGGTTCTCATTCAGTCGACTAGTCGGCATTATTGTACTACTGTGTTCACATTTGGATTATAGTACTACACCAATCATAGCATTCAGGTGTGGCTAAAGCATTATGTCCATTCTGTATCCTTTTGTATCCTGGAGAAATATGTTATGTACCTGATATTACCTACAACTGTTCATGGAGATACTTTTATTATGACTTCTGTTAAATCTGTATGTACAAAGTGAGTTAATTACTCTGTAATTGTCGTTATCAAGCTTACTTTATAATGAAAAGTTATTTAAAAAAAAAAAAAAGAGAATGATGAACATTTGATAATCAAAGTAAATTGGAATGTTGTTTAAAATTGAATGTTCTATCTGATCATAAAATATTTTTTGTGTTTACTATCCGTTTAATAATTTTTCCTGAGCACAATAAACATCAAGTAAAAAAAAAAAAAAAAAACTCCCTGAGCAACAAGCGGAGGTGTTCAAGCTTAAATTTAAATGCTGTCATTTCAGAGTCAGACTGAAGTAACGCCTTCCCTGAATCAGAAATGTCACCCACAGATAGAAGCTCTCCTGCTTCGGCTTCTGTACATTGTGAGGGTATATCAGACATAGCTACTAAAGCGTCAGAAAGCTCTGTATTTGTTCTAGCCCCAGAGCTGTCTCACTTTCCTTGTAACCCTGGCAGTTTGGACAATACCTCTGTGAGGGTATGATTCATAACTGCCGCCATGTCTTGTAAGGTAAACGCATTGGACGCGCCAGATGTACTTGGCGTCACTTGCGCGGGAGATATAGGTTCTGACACATTGGGAGAGCTAGGTGGTTTAACCTCCCTTTTGTCAGTCTGAGAAACCTCTGGTGATAAATCTTTAAAAGCCATAATATGTTCTTTATAACTTATAGAAAGGTCAGTGCATTTGGTACACATTCTAAGAGGGGGTTCCACAATGGCTTCTAAACATAATGAACAAGGAGTTTCCTCTATGTCAGACATGTTTAACAGACTAGTAATGAGACCAGCAAGCTTGGAAAACACTTTAATAAATGTGAAAAAGCAATTAAACAAAAACGGTACTGTGCCTTTAAGAGAAAAAAACTACCACATAAACTGCAAAACAGTGTTAAAAAGTAGTAAACTCTACAAAATTTTTACAGTGTGTATAAGAGACCAAAACAGCATTGCACCCACCTGCAAATAGATGATTAACCCCTTAGGCCCAAAACCGGATTAGAAAAACGATAAAACCATTAAAAACAGTCAAACACACTGCCACAGCTCTGCTGTGGCTCCTACCTGCCCTTAAACACGATTTTTGCAGGAAAAAAAACCCTCTATAGTGGTCCTAGATGCCAGAGGACTCCTTTAGGGAAGCTGGATGTCTCAGTCTGAATATCAACTGCGCATAAAGTGCGCGAAAATAGGCCCCTCCCACCATGCACTCAATGTCAGAGGGCCTTAAAAAAGTACTCCTAGGAGTAATCTAACAAGCCATGTGGAAAACTAGGCCCCAAATAAAGATTTATCACCCTCAGAGAAAAAACGTTTTTTCTGTAAGTTATGCAAACGTTTTTACACTAAGTAACATGAGAATTAACATGAATATTACCCTTATCTTGTAAGCATGATCCCAGTCATTGTTAAATCACTGTATCAGGCTTACCTCAAATATACCAGGCACTGTCAGCATTTTCTAGACCTTATCATCTCTCTAGAAAAAATATACTGAACATACCTCAAAGCAGGTGATCTGCAAACTGTCCCCCCAACTGAAGTTTTCTTTCCATACTCTTCAGTTATGTGTGAGAACAGCAATGGACCTTAGTTACAAACCACTAAGATCATCAACCTCCAGGCAGATTCTTCTTCCAATTTCGGCCTGAGAGTAAAACAGTACAACGCCGGTACCGTTTAAAAATAACAAACTCTTGATTGAAGGTAAAAACTACACTAAGTCACCACATATCTCTTGATGCTTCCTTTCTTGTCGAGAGTTGCAAGAGAATGACTGGGGGTGGCAGTTAGGGGAGGAGCTATATAGACAGCTCTGCTGTGGGTGTCCTCTTGCAACTTCCTGTTGGGAAGGAGAATATCCCACAAGTAATGGATTAACCCGTGGACTGGATACACCTTTACAAGAGAAAAAGCCACTAAATTACAGAAAATAAAAAAAGAATTACAATTTTTTAAACCAATTACACCTAATCTAATCCCCCTAATAAAATAAAAAAGCCCCCCAAAATAATAAAATTCCCTACCCTATACTAAATTACAAATAGCCCTTAAAAGGGCCTTTTGCGGGGCATTGCCCCAAAGTAATCAGCTCTTTTACCTGTAAAAAAAATACAATACCCCCCAACAGTAAAACCCACCACCCACACACCCAACCCTACTCTAAAACTCACCCAATCCCCCCTTAAAAAAAACTAACACTACCCCCTTGAAGATCACCCTACCTTGAGCCGTCTTCACCCAGCCGGGCACAAGTGGACCTCCAGAGGGGCAGAAGTCTTCATCCGATCCGGCCAGAAGAGGACATCCAGACCGAAAGAAGTCTTCATCCAGGCCGCATCTTCTATCTTCTTCCATCCGGAGCGGAGCGGGTTAATCTTGAAGACATCCGACGCGGAGCATCCTCGAGCATCCTCTTACATCCGACGGTGAATGAGGGCTCCTTTAAGTGATGTTATCCAAGATGGCGTCTCTTCAATTCCGATTGGCTGATAGAATCCTATCAGCCAATCGGAATTAAGGTAGGAAAAATCCTATTGGCTAATGCAATCAGCCAATAGAATTGAAGTTCAATCATATTGGCTGATCCAATCAGCCAATAGGATTGAGCTTGCATTCTATTGGCTGTTCCAATCAGCCAATAAAATGCAAGCTCAATTCTATTGGCTTATTGCATCAGCCAATAGGATTTTTCCTACCTTAATTCCGATTGGCTGATAGGATTCTATCAGCCAATCGGAATTGAAGGGACGCCATCTTGGATGACGTCACTTAAAGGAACCTTCATTCTTCAGTCGCCATCAGATGGAAGAGGATGCTCTGCGTCGGATGTCTTTAAGATGGAGCCGCTCCGCTCCGGATGGAAGAAGATAGAAGATGCCGTCTGGAAGAAGACTTCTGCCGGTCTGGATGTCCTCTTCTGGCCGGCTGGGATGAAGACTTCTGCCCCTCTGGAGGCCACTTGTGCCTGCTGGGTGAAGATGGCTCAAGGTAGGGTGATCTTCAAGGGGGTAGTGTTAGGTTTTTTTAAGAGGGGATTGGGTGGGTTTTAGAGTAGGGTTGGGTGTGTGGGTGGTGGGTTTTAATGTTGGGGGGGTATTGTATTTTTTTTTTACAGGTAAAAGAGCTGATTACTTTGGGGCAATGCCCCGCAAAAGGCCCTTTTAAGGGCTATTTGTAATTTAGTATAGGGTAGGAAATGTTATTATTTTGGGGAGCTTTTTTATTTTATTAGGGGGATTAGATTAGGTGTAATTAGTTTAAAAAAATTGTAATTCTTTTTTTATTTTCTGTAATTTAGTGTTTGTTTTTTTTGTACTTTAGTTTATTTAATTTAATTGTAGGTAGTTTATGTAATGAATTTAATGATAGTGTAGTGTTAGGTGTAATTGTAATTTAGGTTAGGATTTATTTTACAGGTAAATTTGTACTTATTTTAACTAGATAGCTATTAAATAGTTAATAACTATTTAATAACTATTCTACCTAGTTAAAATAAATACAAAGTTGCCTGTAAAATAAATATAAATCCTAAACTAGCTACAATGTAACTATTAGTTATATTGTAGCTAGCTTAGGGTTTATTTTATCAGTAAGTATTTAGTTTTAAATAGGATTAATTTATTTAATAGTAGTAATTTAATTTTGTTTTATTTAAATTATATTTAAGTTAGGGGGGGGTTAGACTTAGGTTTAGGGGTTAATAAATTTAATATAGTAGCGGCGACGTTGGGGACGGCAGATTAGGGGTTAATAAATGTAGGTAGGTGTCGGCGATGTTAGGGACAGCAGATTAGGGGTTATTGTCGCGGGTACGGATTCAATGTTCCAACCATTAGCAGTATTCGTAGATCAACTCATCAGACCTTTATTAGGTTATTTAAGTTCGTATTTACAGGACACGACTGACTTTCTGTGCAAGATATCTCCATTGGTGGTTCCTATGAATAGCCAACTGGTCACAATGGACATAGCCAGTCTCTATACCTCGATTCCTCATGAATTAGGAATAGAGGGAGTATTCTATTTCTTAGAAAAGGATAATTTGTATTCACCGAATGAAAGGAGACTTATCAAAGATCTCTTAAAGATCATTTTATATGAAAAAAAATTTCTATTTGAAGATACATTCTATGTCCAAAAACAAGGAACAGCCATGGGCTCAAACGTAGCACCTACATATGCGAACTTATTTGTAGGGAAGTTTGAGGAGGATGTGGTCTATAAAGATGAAGACTATAAAAAATCTGTCTTAGGCTGGTACCGTTACATAGATGACGTCTTCTTTGTTTGGACTGGTAGTGATGATGGCTTGATACAATTTGTATCAAAACTTAATTCGGCACATGAATCTCTTAAGTTTACTATGGAAGCAAGTAAGTCCAAAGTGAGCTTTTTAGACACCATGATATCGATCACAGATCAGAAACTCAGAAGTGATTTATTCTCTAAAGAAACGGATCGGAATAATACCTTACGGTATGAAAGTTTCATTCCTCCTTCTCTGATTAAGAACCTCCCATTAGGCCAATTACTGCGGACTAAAAGGATTGTGGATGATCCAGGAATTTGCCTACAGAGACTGGATGAAATGTCTAAAAAATTTTTAGACAGAGGATATCCAGTGCATATTCTGGAAGATAACATGAATAAAGTACTGAACATTGACAGGGCTAGTTTATTGAGTAAGACTACTCGTGAAGTTAAAAAATTTTCAGTGCCCTTTGTGAGTCATTTTGGTTCACATAGCAAGGTCTTCAAAAGGATAATCTTACAACATTGGCACCTGTTAAGGGAGGATACACAGGTGGGCAAGATCTTTAAAGAGACTCCACTATTCTCTTTTCGGAGAAATAAAAACCTGAAAGATGAATTAATACGGGCTGATTGGGGTTCCATGAGAAAACCAACTACAATTAATAAGAAAGGCTCCTTTTCTTGCATGAACTGTGCCCTCTGCCATTCTATGTTACAAGGGGATCATATTACCCCACCCCTTATCAGGTAAAAGGATTCCGATCAATGGCAGGTTCTCCTGCAATTCTAAATATGTTATATATGTTATTAAGTGCCCATGTGGCCTAGCATATGTAGGAGAGACCACACAGACTGTCCGTGATAGGATACGCCAGCATAAAGCAGCCATAGGCAAGGATGACGAGGATGCACCTGTGGCCCATCATTTCACCCGATTGGCACACAACAAGAGCCAATTAAGGTTTCAAGTGATTGATGGGGTCTCCCCCTTACGGAGGGGAGGTGACAGACAGAAAATACTATTCCGCAAGGAGGCATTATGGATTAAAAAATTGGATACCATGGTCCCTAGAGGTCTTAATAGAGACATTTCCTGGGGAAATTTTATCTGAGCTTTTCAATAGTTCTTAATTGGCGAATTTCCTTCTCTGAATATGTCCTCTCTAAAAGATGAAAAACTGAAGAGAGGTAGGAAAGGGTATGAAGAATTGTGATGCTTTGGACTTGAAAATCCAACAATACACATGGTATAGAGCCATGATAAAGGTTCAAACAAATTATAACTTGTGGACACTTAGATCCAATAACGGTAGTCCTGCGATATCTACGTAGGATGTATGGGATCTAGTTTCCTTTGGATAGAATTAACCATCTATCCTATAAATACGTTGAAGCAGAATCGATGACATAAGGGCAGTTCCTTCTGTAGGACTCATTTGTTATAGAAATTAGAACTGCGAGAAACAACATTGAATAGGGTAGGAGAGGGTCCTTTGAGACCCTTGGGATGTGCTTTGTCTGAGCCGATTAATTGATTCTTTGGACAGAGAGATGCAATAATGTACATGGTCCGGATATACACTAACTCTAGTAGTTTCTTTTATATGATTCATTTGTTAGAAATATCATATTTGTGAGAATCAGCATAGAATAGGGTCAGAAAGAGGGCCTTTGAGACATGCGTTGCCTTAATCGACTGCATATAGTCTCCCTAATTTTTTACACAAATAGGATATTCCGTAGCGGGACCCCCGGTATTGAACAAATTACACTCAATATGAAATATTAACTTACACTGATTAAACACGCTGTGCGCGGAATATTGATGAGAGGGAATGTTTCGTTTAAGGTACGTTGATTGATGGCAGATACAGAGCTATAATTGAAATTTGCCGCGGATGCCTATATATATACATTTATAATTCCCTGAACAGAGAAAGTACAGCGGTTGGATCTCGAAGGTGTCATATATTGACATATTCTCACTGGGGAGTTATGTGGAGCCTATTTAGTACCTGCTCGGCAGCGATCACCAGCTATTCGTGAGTCTTAGATTCATTCGTTTTCTATCTCAGCAATGCTTTCACAAACACGAGTGTAGAATGTGACGTTAGAGTGGGGGTGTGTATGCGAGTAGCCAATGAGATTACTATTGATTCTATTTAAGTCACACCTCCACCCCATTACCTGTAAATTCCTTGAGAAAGGGGCGGAGTCCCGAAACGCGCGTCGGAACGAGGAGACGCCACCACAGCTACCTGGATATCGTGCTATCTAAGCCACAGAAATTGTGAGGTGAGACTAGATACCCATACGGGGGGCCCATAGAAACCACACTGAAGACAGAGAGTCTCACGGCACTATCGACATATGCACATATACGCTGAAGGAGGTAACACCACTGTTCAAGCATTTGCTTTGTTTACAACACATTCACAACACATTAATGGTCACGAACTGCCACGAGGGTATGAGATACTCGCAGTTTTGGTGAAAAGGAAAATGTGGAGTGTGATATATTCTCTGCTATAAAGGGACAGTGCACAATACCGTGAGTGAAGTGTGAAAAGGGTGTGTGTTTGGGCCGTTAGTACGTTCACAGCTCCCCGCAACATAATGTATGGCCAGTAGCACGTCAGGTTAAAGGGACATCTGAACCAAAAGATTTCAACAATTACAAGATTTGTCACTATAGCCGTTACCAGCATTCACTATGATGGATTACAAATACCATAATATATCATGTCTCCTGTGACCACCTTTATACAGTGGCAAGTAGACAAATTGCTGATGGTTTCAAACAGATACATATTGTTACAGCTGGAGGCTTTATAACGAATGAGACATTCTTGTTTTGGGAGTTGCCACAATTAATACGAGACACTCTTGGTTAATACAATACTACAGAGTTGAAGATTGAGTGGACACTCGCAATGGTTCTTGATCCTTTGAGGTCCTGAGTGGGTGGTGTCGTAATATTCACTCTCTGGGGACGCCCTGGGAGTGACATTGCATTTATTTTTCTGATGATTGTTTTTGCTTTGATGTTTTTTTTATTTTGCTGAGGGTTAGATACGAATGTGTTTGGTGGATGGGGTATGTGTGGATTTGAGTGAACTTACACCTGATGTTTCCTTGATACTCATGATTGCTTTTTGTGAAAGATCAACTTTGATCATATCTTTTGTTGAAGAATAAAACTTTTTGACTCTAAGACTCAGTGGCTGGGATTTTTGAAATTTTGGAAAATTTAACTAATGTTTGCGAGGCGGGAGTGCGGCGGTTTAGGGGTTAATATATTTATTACAGTGGCGGCGATGTCCGGTCGGCAGATTAGGGGTTAAACATTTTAGTTAAGTGTTTGCGATGTGGGGGGGGGGCTCGGTTTAGGGGTTAATAGGTAGTTTATGGGTGTTAGTGTACTTTGTAGCACTTTAGTTAAGATTTCTATGTTATGGCATTAGCCCATAAAACTCTTAACTACTGACTTTTAAATGCGGTAGGAGTCTGGACAGGAGAGGGTCTACCGTTCACTTTTTCAAGCAATCGTAATACCGGCGTTAGGAAAATCCCATTGAAAAGATAGGATACGCAATTGACGTAAGGGGATTTGCAGTATGCAAAAATTGCGGAAAAAAAGTGAGCGGTACACCTGTACCTGCCTGACTCGTAATACCAGCGGGCGTTAAAAAGCCATGTTGGGACCCCTCAACGCTGCTTTTTAAGGCTAACGCAAGACTCGTAATCTAGCCGAATGTAACTATTAGTTATATTGTAGCTATCTTAGGGTTTATTTTACAGGTAAGTATTTCGTTTTAAATAGGAATAATTTAGTTAATGATAGGAATATTTATTTATATTTATTCTAATTATATTTAAGTTAGGGGGTGTTAGGGTTAGACTTAGGTTTAGGGGTTAATAACTTTAATATAGTGGCGGCGACGTTGGGGGCGGCAGATTAGGGGTTAATAAATAGTATGTAGGTGTTGGCGATGTTGGGGGCAGCAGATTAGGGGTTAATAAATAGTATGTAGGTGTCGGCGACGTTGGGGACAGCAGATTAGGGGTTAATAAATGTAGATAGGTGGTGGCAATGTCCGGAGCAGCAAATTAGGGGTTAAAAATGTTATTATAGTGTTTGTGATGTGGGAGGGCCTCGGTTTAGGGGTTAATAGGTAGTTTATGGGTGTTAGTGTACTTTTTAGCACTTTAGTTATGAGTTTTATGTTACGGCGTTGTACCATAAAACTTATAACTACTGACTTTTAAATGCGTTAGGACTAGGGTAGGGTGTACCACTCACTTTTTGGGCTCCCAGGACAGACTCGTAATATCAGCACTATGGAAGTCCCATAGAAAAAAGACTTTACAAAGTTTACGTAAGTCGTTTTGCGGTAAGGCCAAAGAAGTGTGCGGTGACCCTAAACCTTCAAGACTCGTTATACTAGCGGGCGTAAAAAAGCAGCGTTAGGACCTCTTAACACTGCTTTTTTTACCCTAACGCACAACTGGTAATCTAGCCGTAACTTAGTACGTAAAACCACCTTATCCGCATGAAAAATCAGATAAGGAGGATCACACTGTAAAGCAGATAATTCAGAAACTCCGTGAGCCGAAGAAATAGCCATCACATCAGTGTAAGTGTTTGTCCATTTTCCACAATTTCTCTGGTGGTACCATAATAGGGTCACAGTCATCCAGAGTCGCTAATACCTCCCGAAATAACAGGCGGAGGTGTTCTAGCTTAAATTAAGGACATGACGTCCGAATCTGTCTGAGGTAACATACTTCCTGGGTCTGAAAGGTCTCCCTCAGACAAAATTTCCCTGACCCCCCAACTCAGAGCCCTGTGAGGGTACATCGGAAATAGCCAACAAGGTGTCAGAGGACTCAGTATTCACATTATTTCCTGTCCTACTGCGTTTACCCTGTAACACTGGTAACTTAGATAATACCTCTGTAAGGGTAGTTGACATAACTGCAGCCATATCCTGCAGAGTAAAGGAATTAGACGCATTTGAGGAACTCGGCGTTGCTTGTGTGGGCGTTAATGGTTGTGACACTTGGGGAGAATTAGACAGCACATCCTGATTCTCTTAAGACTGAGAATCATCCTTAGGCACACTTTCTTTACATAAAATATGCTTTTTACATTGTAAGGCACTTTCAGTACAAGAGGTACACAAAGTAAGCGGGGGTTCCACAATGACTTCTAAACACATAGAACAAGGAGTTTCTTCAAGTTCAGACATGTTAAACAGACTAGCAATAGCCACAATAGTCGTAAATCACCTCATATAATGATTCAAAAAACTTTTAGAAAAAAAACTACTGCACCTTTAAGAAATAAAAGCGCAACAATTTTTCCCAAACTGCACTAAAAAAGTTTAAAAACGCTAAACGATTATATAGAACACTTTCATTTGTCCAAAAATTATTGCACCCTATAAGCACAGGAGAAATTACCCTTTAAGAGACATTTTAATGCAAATATATATTTTTTAACAATGAAAATGACCCCTGCACCTCGCCACAGCTCTGCTGTGGCGCCTACCTGCCCTCAGGGTACTGAAAACTGACTCGACAACGATCCGGTGACTGTAAAACAACTTTAGGCCCCACCGGAGCTAATGCCTGCTGCCTTCTTAGAGAGAGAAAACTGCACGTCTGAGCGTGTGAAATAGGCCCCGCCCATCAAGGACGTTGCATCAACAATCAGCCTAACCGCATGGGAAGCGGTTTGAAAAGGAAAAGCCATGTGGTCCCCTGTATAAAAAATATTCAAATAAATAACTGCAGCCCTACTGACCTTAATATAAAACATATACATGTCAAGCTGCCTCTCCCAGTGTCAAGCCCAATATAAATATGCAATATGTTTAAACACAGGAATTTCAGTAACACCCTCAGTCAAACATGTCTAAATGTCAGCCAGTTCTGATATAACAAGTCTCCTCAGAAATGAAAGACTGAACATACCTGAAAACTGCTTGTAGCATGACACCGTTCTCCACACTGAAGATTTCTCTTGCACTACCTTCAGAAGCTCTGTGGGAACCATAATGGATCTTAGTAACGTCTGCTAAGATCATCAACCTCAGGGCAGAAAAATTTCTTCATTCCTTAACCATTTCTCCCTGAGGAAAATAGTACACACCGGTACCATTTTAAAATAAAAAACTTCTTGATTGAAGAATCTAAAACTAACACCTCACTTTACCTCTTCCTATTACTAACACAGGCAAAGAGAATGACTGGGGGTGGAGAGGAGGGAGGAGCTATATATGCAGCTCTGCTGTGGTGCTCTTTGCCACTTCCTGTTAGCAGGAGAATAAATCCCACAAGTAAGGATGAAATCCGTGGACTCGTCATATCTTGTAGAAGAAATATGTATTTCTTTCTAATAGTGGTAAGAGTCCACAAAATTCCTTACTGTTGGAATTCATCACCTGGCCACCAGGAGGAGGAGACAAAGACACCTTACTTCCCTGGCCCTCCCAGTATTTTCTTTGCTAAGTCAAGGAGCAGGCAAAGATAGAGGTGTTCTGCATTTTCTTGAAGATTGTAGGAATATTAATCCCAGAGTTTCCCTCAATGGATAGTTCCAGGAAGAGAGGGACATTGGAGAGTACTGGCTTTTCAATGCAATTTTTTTCTATGGAGTTGTGGTTACAAACTGCCATGGGTGTCGCTGGGACAGTTCCTTTAGCCTTATCCTGTTGGGCCATTTAGATGTACTCCCTCAGTATATCCTCTACTGTAGGTTACAGTACTAGATGTACAATCTACTGGATCTTTAGGCTGAGATCAGGGTAAGATCAGAAGAGTGGGCAGCTACTAGGTATGTACCTGCATTCTCACACAGCCATCAGGCTATTAGCAAGCATACTATGTAGTGTACATCATAGCCACAATTGTACAAGCTTGTTCATATTTGGACTTACAGTTCACAGACTGATAAGTATAGTATTAGTTATGGGTATGTTAGGCAAATTTTTAATTGAGCATTCTAATGTGAGGTGTAGTGTTGTAAACTAATTTTACAGAGTTGCCGTTTTAAGAGCTTTGCCCTCTTAAGCTGTCCCACACTTGCTATTTCATTTGCTGGTTGCAGTTTTTATGCAGTTTAATAGCAAAGAGGCCAGCTCACATACAGAGGGGAGCGCTTAGCCGGCACAGTGGGCCTTTAGTATGCACTAGTTTAAAGCAGAAGGTCAGAGTGAAACTCAGGAGCAGGTTCCTCTGAAACTGAGAGGGTTAAGGCATTTCCCGCTCTTACATGCATGCTAATTGCATAACATAGTGATGCTATTGTAAACACTGAGTCATAGATACTGTTAGGATTCAATGTTTTACTTGGAAGAAAGCCAGTTACTGTTACGTCAGTAAAAAATTAGAGCATGCACTTTCTACACGGGAGCGCATATCGAGTGATGTTTGTAACTGTGCTGTCAGCTTACTACCGCTCAAATATATGACGTATCAATAGATCAACCAACCATGAACGTCACAGAATAGAATAATGAAGATTCTAAGTGGGAGGAGGGAAAGCTGCTGACGGACAGGTAATAAAATTCATTATATTGAATAAAACAAAGATTTTTTTCACAAATAAATGATGCAATTAACATCTAATATGAAAGTGAATGAAAACATATAATATAGATTAGTGATTGCTTACCATCAGTTTAAGTATCCCTCCCACTTTCCCCTACTTCCCCAGTAATTCAGCCAAGGAAAAGTAAGAGAAACACAATGAGTATAGAGGTGGCGGAAGAAAAGGAAAAATAGCCACCGCCGCACAAAAACAACAGATCGGGCTTGTGGACTCTCCCTGCCAAGAAAGAAAATAATTTATCAGGTAAGCATACATTTAGTTCTTTCTAATGGCAGGGAGAGTCCACAAAGTCATTACTGCTACTGTTGGGAAGCCAATACCCAAGCCGAAGAGGACACAGAATTAACAGGGAGGGATAAAACAAGGCAGGCAGACTTAAACTGAAGGTACCACCGCTTGCATCACTTTACTCCTAAAGGAAGCCTCAGCAGAAACAAAAACATCAAACTTATAAAATTTTGATAAAGTATGTAAAGAAGACCAAATGGCCGCCTTACAGATCAGTTCCATAAAAGCATTGTTCTTAAAGGCCCAAGAAGAAGATATTGCCTGAGTAGAATGAGCCATAATCCTCACAGGAGGCTGTTATCCCACCTCTAAATCCGCCAAATGGATGATACTGCGTACCTAAAAAGAAAGAGAAGCCGCAGTGGCCTTCTGGCCCTTGTGCTTTCCAGCATACAAAATGAACAGAGACGAAGAGTTTGAACGACGTCCAAATTGTGCAACAAATGTTCCTCAGGAGACAAAGGATTTGGACATAAAGGAAGGAACCACAATCTCCTAGTTGATTTTGCACAAAAAGACAACCTTTGGCAAAAAAACTAACTTAGTACGTAAAACCGCCTTATCAGCATGAAAAATCAGATAAGGAGGATCACACTGTAAAGCAGATAATTCAGAAACTCTGTGAGCCGAAGAAATAGCCAACGAAAACAAAACTTTCAATGACAAAAGCTTAATGTCAACAGAATGCAGAGGCTCAAACGGAGCCTGTAGAAGAACACAAAGAACAAGATTAAGGTTCCAAGGGGGAGCAACAGGTTTAAACACACACCAAATTCTAACAAGGGCCTGAACAAAAGACTGAACATCAGGGATATAAGCAAACTTCTTATGAAGTAACACTGAAAGAGCAGAAATCTGCCCCTTAAGAGAACTGGCCGATAAGACAAAAAAAAAAAGAAGAAAACTGTCCGACAAGCCGACAAAAGGATCCTAGGATGCTTTACCTTGTGGTAGGGAAAGCCTTGTTCCTCACACCAAGACAGATAAGTAAGCCACACCTTTTGGTAAATATGTCTAGTAACTGGCTTGCAAGCCTGAATCAACGTATAAATAACCCTGTCAGAAAAACCTCTTTTGGACAGCACTAGGCGTTAAATCTCCATACAGTCAGCCTCAGAGAATCTAGATTTTTTTTTTTTTATTATTGAGGTATAGTTTTGGCAGATAAACATAGTATTACAACGTTATATAGGTATATTCCACATAAAAGTTACATATCAAAATTGCCTATGCAGTAAACAATGTCTGCTACTTCCATGTCATGGAGCCAATAATATTTACAATTGCTTTAAGAAGAAACGTACATATTAAAGCTAGGCTCATGGGTATACCCATTAGATAGTTAAGTTTTGGCGGACAAGCATAGTATTACAGTATTAAATAGGTACATTCCGAGTTAACATGGTTAATCATAAGAGTGACAGATTAGAACCGCACATGCAATAAACAATGTCTGCTATTTCCATGACATGGAGCCAATAAGATTTACAATTGCTTCAACAGTATGCCAATACAAATTTTAAACCTTCTTAACTATTTGAAAAGGTCACTCTTGGGCCCTACACTGTATGTAATAATTAATATTTACAGAAGGTTACCTTAACTAGAAGAGACCACTTGTGGATCTCATTACCTGAACCTCCTATTTTAATTTTATTTTGCTATATGTTTATATATATATATATATATATATATATATATATATATATATATATATATATATATATATATATATATATATATATATATATATATATATATGTTGGACTGCAGGTTGTTTGTATAAAAAGAATAAATAGGGTGTGGTATAGACTAGAGAAACCTCTTATTTAACCCTCCTAGAATAGGAGGTATATTATGTGGGGGGGGGGGAGGTGGCAACTTAAGTATGTTAAGAATAGTCTCAGGATTATATCCATGTATGAAGTCTTACAGGCTTATGGGTAGCTAGGAGAAGAGTAGAGATAGGTTGACTGCACACTGGGTTAATGGTACATTTAGGACGTTGGAGGGTAGTAGATCCTAAAGAAAAGTAATATAAATGTAGGACCAGCCTACATCAGAAGCGTATCAAGGGCCTTGAGATGAGGATATGTATCACAGTATAGCTATGGCCACCGCAGTAAGTTATACATTTTGCACACTAAACACTAAAATAACACTAAAACTTAACCCTTAAAACAGACAACATATCAAAAGGGAACAGATGTAGTTATTGAGGAAAGCACAGCTAATTGCATCTCCTACAGTCTCGCTAGCCATGCGCTCATACATGGCGATGAGAGGCAGGCTGAATTATTGTAGGGGTTAGTAAAGTTTGTCAATATACAGCATAACCACATTAAGATCATGTCACCCAAGAGTTTGGGGCAATATAATATAGAGTCCCCACACATAGAAATGTAAAGTTAACTTATTGTATAATCTTGTGTGACTACTTCGGCCGCAAGTAGTCAGTTATAATGTGGAGGAGAATAGTGGAGTAAAAAAGAAAAAACCCCATCTCAGGTAACGGCAACAAACAAGCATATATAAAAATTGAGAGATAGTTAGGTCAGGAGAAGTACTACAACACCAATTCTATATTAGGTTGTGCAATTTTAGCTGCAGTAAGCCTACACCCAAACTTTGGGAGATACATTCTACTGATTAGCATGTGTCAAATTAGAACACTTATAGACCAAGTCTAAGATAACGCAATGACCGTATAGCTGTGGGAAAAATAAATGTACTACAATCTGTGCAACATAGTGTACTAACTAATAGATCTCTTAATAAAATACTTATAAACTCAACTATGAAGTAACATAAGGTCTATATAACATTGCAGAAAAAAGGAAAGTGCACCCCAGTTTGTTTTAACCTATGCCAGATCTAATCAATTTCTGTATAGGCTCTAGTGGCAACAGAGCTTTTTTGGCATTACATAATGGAAGACAGTGTGATTGTCTTACTGTCTTTTGGACAGGCTTATTGTTAGAGTACGAGGTACCCTCAGGCAGAATCTGTCCAGACTTTATAGGACTGTTAAGATGCGATGTCAACATCATACAAACATGGGAAATCAGAGGTAAAAGAGGTAAAACGCTGCCCATTCCTACTGGGATCAACCCCCTTAGCTCCTGTGGGTGCTCAGAAGTATAGTTCTCCGTTCCAACATCAAGGTTTTGTGGTAGAACTAAGGGTGAAGCATGCACAGACCGGGTTAAATAGCCATCTGTCTCTGGCGACCTGGATGGATAGTAGTAGTCAGGGTTCGTTGTAGAGGGCCGGTCCGAATTCAACTCACAGGAAGTTGTAGGAGGCATCAGAGTTAAATGTAATGCAGACCTGAGATCACCTATTGACTGGAGAAACTGCTGCTTGGTAAGCTTTAGAATAGCTGATTCCCAGAATGTGGTTGCTGCCATGCTGTTTGTCTATAGTATGCTGTTTCACTAGTGATTCTGCACGGAAATATCCCCGTGTCATCAGAGAAGGCAGTGTAAGTTTTTTGCCATCCACAATCCCCACACTCAAGTTCCTTTCAGGGTGGAATATTGTAGTGTATTGAGTCCCTCATAGATAATCTGCCGCTAAGCCGTTTCAGGGTGTCTAAGCTGGTTATTGAGCCCTTAGCAGTGATGAAAGAGTGATAATCAGTTGAACCAAGATGGCTGCCGGCTTCTCCCAGCCGCAGCTCAGCTACCACAGGTCCCAAACTCCTCAAAAAACGTGAAGTACTCCACCATCTCCAGGGTCAGACATCAAGGTGAAGCTTAGTAGGCAACTTTAGGAAACTTAGACTATCCTGTATGGGAGGTTAGCGGTGTTAGATAAAGATTTGGTCAGAGCTCACAGAATGTGCGACCGCTCACCTACCCAGCTGGCTCCGCCCCCCAGAATCTAGATTTTAATAAAGAAGACTTTGATGCAGAAGGTCCACCTGCTTAGGTAACCTCCAAGGAGGAGAAGATGACATCTTCACAAGGTCTGCAAACCAAGTCCTGCGTGGCCACGCTGAAGCAATGAGAATCATGGAGGCACCCTCCTGCTTGATAAGAGCGATCATCTGAGGAAGGAGAGCAATCGGTGGAAAGCTTGAAATTCCATGGAACCACCAGCACGTCCACCAATACCGCTTGAGGATCCCTCGATCTCGACCCCTATCTGGGTAGTTTGGCATTGAGATGAGAGGCCATTAGATCTATCTCTGGAACTCCCCACCTGAGCATTATCTCGGAGAACACCTCCTGATGAAGAGACCACTCCCCAGGATGAAAGGTCTTTCTGCTTAAAAAGTCAGCTTCCCAATTGTCCACTCCTGGAATATAAATGGCAGAGATGTGGTAATTTTAAGACTCCACCCATTGGAGAATGTGTAACATCTCTTTCATGGCCAGGGAACTCCTTGTTCCCCCCTGATGATTGATATAAGCTACAGAAGTAATGTTGTCCAACTGGAATCTGATGCTATCAGAGCATTGAAGATGGCCCTCAGTTCAAGAATGTTTATGGGCAGGATCGACTCCTCCAGCGACCAGTCCCCTGTGCCTTCAGGAGCCCCAGACTGCACCCCAACCAATCAAACTTGCATCCATGGTCAAAATATTTTAAGAAAGTCTCAAAAAGTACATGCTTTGAGACAGGTGGTCCTGAGAGAGCCACCAGGAGAGAGAATATCTCTTTGCCTGGTTTAGGACGATCAATTGAGACGGATCGGAAAAATCGGCGTTCCACTGTCTGAGCATACATAGTTATAGAGGTCTCAGATGGAAGCATGCAAAAGGAATAATTCCCATAGCAGCTACCATGAGACCCACCACTTCCATACATTAAGCCACCGAGGGCTGACCAGTGGATTGTAACAGATGGCAGGAAGATAGGAGTTTGGATAAACGCTGTACCATCAGAAAGATCTGCATGGAAATTGAATTGATAATCGTTCCCAGGAAGCACACCCTGGTGTTGGGGAAAAACAAGCTATTGTCCAGATTTATCTTCCAGCCATGGGACCAAAGTAGACACAGAACTGTGTCCGTGTGAGAGCTTGCGAAAGGAAAAAATAGAGCTTGAACTAAAATATCATCCAAGTATCAATTCCCTGCGCTCTGGCCACCACTAGAAGAGCTCCCAACACCTTCGGAAATATCCTTGGAGCATTAGCAAGTCCAAAGGGCAAATCAAAGGAAATGGAAATGATCTTTGTGGATCAGAACATGCAGGTATGCGTCCTTCAGGTCTATAGTGGTCATGAATTGACCCTCCTGGACTAACAGAAGCATGGATCTGATAGTCTTCATCTTGAAGGATGGCACGTTCAGAAATTTGTTGAGACACTTCAAGTCTAGAATGGTACAGAAGGTTCACTTCTTTTTTGGGAACAACAAAGAGATTTGAATAAAACCCTTGTCCCCTCTCTGAGGGGGAACTGGAACGATCACTCTTCTCTTCTCTGGTTTTGATGAGAACCTTGACAGAATGAATCTGCTCCTTGGAGTGTGAGATCGGAAGCCTATCTTGTACCCCTGGGAGACTACGTCCAAGACCAAGGGGTCTTAAACATCCCAAAACCAAGCTTGCAGAAAAGCAGATAGTCTGCCCCCTACACAATCCGATCCAGGATCAGGGGCCATCCCTTCATGCAGACTTGTTGTCAGAGGAGGGCTTCTTGGACTGCTTATTCTTATTCAAAGATTGACTAGATTTCCAGGTGCTTTTAAGTTGGTCCAGAGAACAAACAAACAGGGCATAGGACTGGCGAAAATCCTTAGTTGCCTGTAGATAGAATTTTAGAGCACGCATAACTTCCAAATTGTGCAACAAATGTTCCATATGAGAAGAAGGATTAGGACATAGAGAAGGAACAACAATTTCCTGATTAATATTTCTATCCAAAACCACTTTAGGAAGAAAACCTAGCTTAGTACGAAGAACCGCCTTATCAGCATGAAAGATAAGATAAGGCAAATCACACTACAAAGCCAAGAGTTCTGATACTCTCCGAGCAGAAGAGATAGCAAAAAGAAACAAAACCTTCCAAGATAACAACTTAATATCTATGGAATGCAATGGCTCAAACTGAGCCTGCTGCAAAACTCTAAGAACAAGGTTAGGGCTCCAAGGAGGAACAACAGACTTAAACACAGGCCTGATTCTGACCAAGGCCTGACAAATAGATTGCACATCTGCCAGATGCTTGTGTAACAAAATAGATAATGTAGAAATCTGACCCTTCAGAGTACTGACTGACAAACCCTTCTCCAGACCTTCCTGGAGAAAGGACAAAATCTTAGGAATCCTGACCCTACTCCAAGAGTAGCCTTTGGATTCACACCAATAAAGATATTTACGCCATATCTTATGGTAAATCTTTCTAGTAACAGGCTTGCGAGCCTGAACCATGGTCTTAATGACCGACTCAGAAAAAACATGCTTAGACAGAACTAAGCGTTCAATCTCCAAGCATTCAGCTTCAGAGAAACGAAATTTGGGTGAAGGAATGGACCCTGAATTAGAAGGTCCTTTCTCAGACACAATCTCCAAGGTGGGATAGACGACATCTCCACTAGATCTGCATACCAGATCCTGTGAAGCCACGCAGGGGCTATTAGAATCACTGATACTCTCTCTTGTTTGATACTAGCAATGACTCGTGGAAGGAGAGCAAATGGAGGAAACAGGTATGCCAGCCTGAAATCCCAAGGAACCGCCAGAGCATCTATCAAAGTGGCCTGTGGATCTCTTGACCTTGAACCGTACCTTGGAAGCTTGGCGTTCTGCCGAGACGCCATCAGATAAAGCTCCGGCACCCCCCACCTGAGGGTTAAGCTGGAGAACAAAAATAGGAAAAAGGAGCATGAGTCCACCAAAGGGGTTAAAAACTATACTTTATTAAGACAGACATGCGTGCAGGGTCCAATGAACCCCGGGGTTAAAACTGTCTCGAAGAGTAAGTAAATAATAGACTGGCTGACATGTTTCGGCTCCCACGCCATACTCCTAGCCACGTGTAAAATATTTTATAATGTGTCATCGTTAAAAAACCTTTCTTACCATCCCATTGGCTGTAGGATACACACCTCTAAATTTGTGTGCCAATAGGATCCACGGTAGTGTCTGTTGTTCCCATTCATCAGGTGATACACACCCTCCCATTCTTAGACCAATCAGACACTACCGGTTATCGAATTCCTATGCACTGCAATGTTGCACTTAGGCTTGTAGTCAATATCAAAACATCGCTTTGCCTGAACCGTCATAACTTTCTCATTTTAACATCGACTATTGTTATGGGCTAACATACAACCTAAGAATGTCGGCTAAAGCAATATACACAGATTACAATTATTTTTTCTTCTCAACCGGTTTCAACTTATAAGCCACTGTGAGAGTAGAGAAATAATTTATATAGAGTTCAAAACTATTGTGGTTAAATATCTAAAATTACGGTATCCTTTGCTATTCATTTGCCTGTATACCTAGCAATAATCTTAACACTGAAAGGACTGGTTTTTGCTATTAAACCTAATACTGATACATGAATTGTAAAGTTGATATTGTCAGAGACCCTATGATTACTATTGATCTACAAATATCATATTAATTGGTGACATTTTCCTTAGGGATATATTATATCCCCATTAATAGTATAAATGAATCCATCAGGAGTTTAAATTGATCCATTAAATTTTGGATGCTAAATTATACTATGCCACCATTGGACATGATGTTAATTCTGTCCAATGGGAATGGACCCATTCTTATCAAAAAAAGTAAAGCTCTTGGATAGAAAACAGCTCCTGCAAAGGAATACACTTAAGAGAAGTGAGAGAACACGGGAAAACAAAGTTGTCTTTATCACAGAGTATTCACAACAATACCAACAAATATGTAGCATAGTTAGGAAACACCTCCCACTCTTATCAGCTGATGATGGGTTACTAAACACGATACAAAAAGGTGTCAGGTTTGCATACAAGAGGGGTAAAACAGTTGGTAACATGGTGGCTCCTACCAGGTTGGGTAGGAGCACCAACAATGCTTCATCGTGGCTCCATTTCAATGGTATGTACCGCTGTAATTACCTCGCCTGTGTAGCATGTGCCAAGGCTCAAGTAGGGGACAGTTTTGAATGCCTATCTACAGGTGAAAGATATCCGATAAAGCTGTGTCTCAATTGTCGGTCAAACCTACATAGTCTATGTAATTTCCAGTACACTTGGCAGATATAAGAGCTGGCACTCTCACAACACCGCTGATCAAACATTTCTCACACTTTCATGACAAGGATGTGAGTAATTTCAAGTGGAATATCATAGAGAGAGTCCTTCCTGTAAAAAGTGGTGAAAACAGGGCTAGAAAACTAGCAGAGAGGGAGGCCTTCTGGATATTCAAATTAAAAACTAGAATTCCAGGAGGCCTAAATTCTGAATTTGACATAATTAATTTTTGGTAAATGGGCAGCTTTTTGATAAGAATGGGTCCATTCCCATTGGACAGAATTAACATCATGTCCAATGGTGGCATAGTATAATTTAGCATCCAAAATTAAATGGATCTATTTAAACTCCTGATGGATTCATTTATACTATTAATGGGGATATAATATATCCCTAAGGAAAATGTCACCAATTAATATGAAATGGTCACTATTGATATTTGTAGATCAAGAGTAATCATAGGGTCTCTGACAATATCAACTTTACAATTACTGTATCAGTATTAGGTTTAATAGCAAAAACCAGTCCTTTCAGTGTTGAGATTATTGCTAGGTATACAGGCAAATGAATAGCAAAGGATACCGTAATTTTAGATATTTAACCACAATAGTTTTGAACTCTATATAAATTATTTCTCTACTCTCACAGTGGCTTATAAGTTGAAACAGGTTGAGAAGAAAAAATAATTGTAATCTGTGTATATTGCTTTAGCCGACATTCTTAGGTTGTATGTTAGCCCATAACAATAGTCAATGTTAAAATGAGAAAGTTATGACGGTTCAGGCAAATTGATGTTTTGATATTGACTACAAGCCTAAGTGCAACAGCGCAGTGCATATGAATTTCGTAACTGGTAGTGTCTGATTGGTCTAAGAATGGGAGGTGTGTATCACCCGATGAATGGGAACAACAGACACTACCATGGATCCTATTGGCACACAAATTTAGAGGTGTGTATCCTACAGCCAATGGGATGGTAAGAAAGGTTTTTTAATGATGACACATTGTAAAATGTTTTACACGTGGCTAGGAGTACGGCGTGGGAGCCGAAACATGTCAGCCAGTCTCTCATTTTCTTACTCTTCGATACAGTTTTAACGCCGGGGGTCATTGGACCCTGCACGCATGTCTGTCTTAATAAAGTATAATTTTTAACCCCTTTGGTGGACTCGGTGCTCCTTTTTCCTATTTTTATACTATTTTTGGCCACAGTGAGCACGGGTTGAAGCAGGGGTTGTCATACATTTTGGTAATCTGCATAAGGGGGACATCAGTGGACGCATGGGAACAGTTCACACACCCGGCAGTGCGAGTACACCGAGGAGAGGAGAGCAATTGAAGTAGTGCCTTGTCTTAAAGGGACAGTACACATGACTGCAGGACAAAGTACTCTTGCCATCACTACAGTGGACTGGAACCTTTTGTATGTGAATACAGCCATAGAGCTCATGTAATTTTGCTTACTCTTGATGGTTTCATTTCTGAGCATTGTACTTTGTTGAATATTGACCTGCTGATATTGGATATTCTGCCCCAAAAAGACTTTTGCTACCCCAGGGCAAATCAAGGAGCATTGATAATGTGTATAGGTGATTGTGCTGTGTGCGGAGTGAATATAGAATGAAATTGGATACTCCAATGACATTTACACACATTCAATATGTTTTAAGGCACATTAGATACCTAGCATATTTTTGCTGTGGATTTGGGATTTATCCTGTTAGTTACACACACAAATCTTTTTACGCTCATCTTAAGCTGGAGAACACCTCTGGATGGAGTGCCCACTCCCCAGGATGAAATGTCTGTCTGCTCAGGAAATCCTCTTCCCAGTTGTCCACTCCTGGAATGTGGATGGCAGATAGACCGCAATTGTGAGCTTCCGCCCACTGAACATTTCGAGCCACCTCCTTATGGCTAAGGAACTCTGAGTTCCTCCCTGGTGGTTAATGTAAGCCAGTGAGGTTATGTTATCTGACTGGAACCTGATAAACCAGACTAAGGACAACTGAGGCCAAGCCATAAGAGCATTGAAAATCTCTCTCAACTGCAAGATGTTTATGGGGAGAGCAGACTCCTCTCGAGTCAATAGTCCCTGCGCCTTTAATGAGTCCCAGACTGCTCCCTAGCCCAGCAGGCTGGCATCCGTGGTCACAATCACCCAGGAAGGTCTCCGAAAGCATGTGCCTTGAGACAGATGTTCCTTAGAAAGCCACGGGAGAGTCTCTTGTCGACTGATCTAGATCTATCCTCTGAGACAGATCTGCATGGTCCCCATTCCATTGTCTGAGCATGCATAACTGCAGAGCTCTCAAATGAAATTGAGCAGGGAATGATGTCCATGGAAGCAACCATCAGACTTCCATACATTGAGCCACTGATGGCCGAACAGTAGACTGTAGAGAGAGGCAAGAATTTTGGATCTTCTGACCTCTGTCGGGAATATTTTCATCGATAGGTAATCTATTATGGTCCCTAAAAAACCACCCTTGTATCTGGAACAAGGGAACTCTTTTCCAAATTCACTTTCCATCCATGGGAACGTAGAAAAGACAATAAGATCTCCGTGTGAGAGTCTGCTTGATGAAAAGATGGTGCCTCAAACAATATGTCGTCCAGGTAAGGCACCACTGCAATTTTCTGAGACCAGATCACTGCCTAGAGAGCCCCCAGAACCTTTGAGAAAATTCTGGGAGGTGTGGCAAGGCCAAATGCAAGAGCCACAAACTGAAAGTGTTTGTCCAGAAAGGCAAATCTCAGAAATTTGTGATGCTCCCTGTGAATGGGAACATGAAGGTATGCATTCTTTAGGTCTATGGTCATCATGAACTGACCCTCTTACACTAAAGAAAGAATGGAACGGATAGTTTCCATCTTGAAGGACGGAACTTTGAGAAACATGTTTAGACACTTCAGGTCTAGAATGGGTCGGAAAGTTCCCTCTTTTTTGGGAACCACTAACAGATTGGAATTGAAACCTAGACCTTGTTCCTGTACTGGAAATGGAACTATCACTCCATGGAGGAAAGATCCTGTACACATTTCAAGAATGCCTCTCTTTTTATCTAGTCTGTAGATAATCTTGAGAGGTGGAACCTGCCCCTGGGAGGAAAGGTCTTGAATTCTAATTTGTAACCCTGAAATACTATGTCCACATAGTAAACATCCCGTATCCATGCTTGAGAAAACTGAGAAAGTCTGCCCCACACTTAATTCGATTCCAGATTGGGGGCAAACCCTTCATGCTGATTTAGATTCAGAAAATCTGCCTCCCAGTTGTCCACTCCTGGAATGAATGTGGATGGCAGATAGAAGACATGATTGTCCCTAAAAAAAAACACACCCTTGTAGCTGGAACAAAGGAACTCTTTTCCACATTCACTTTCCATCCGTGGGAACATAGAAAAGATAACATCTTTGTATGAGAATTTTCTAGTTGAAAAGATGATGCCTGAACCAGGATGTCATCTAGGTAAGGCACCACCGCAATTCCCTGAGATCTGACCACCGCCAAAAGGGCCCCTAGAACCTTTGTGAATATTCTGGGACCAAACGGAAGAGAAACAAACTGGAAATGCTGGCCCAGAAAGGCAATCCTCAGAAACTGGTGATGATCCCTGTGAAAAGGAACATGAAGATACGCTTCCTTCAGGTCTATGGTCATCATGAACTGACCTTACTGAACCAATGGAAGAATGGAACGAATAGTTTCCATCTTGAAGGACGGAACCCTGAGGAATTTGTTGAGGCACTGTAAGTCTAGGATGGGACGGAAAGTTTCCTCTGTTTTGGGAACCACAAAGAGATTTGTAGAATTCCAATTATCCTAGCTTTGTGAAGGAATATTCTAGATTTTATTAAATAGACAGAGACGAGTATTTTGCTATATATCTTTTCACTTTACTGCAGACAGCATTTTAACGGACAGTAAATTTAAGTAAAAAACAAAGACAACAATGAATATAACATAGAAACCAATGAAAATAAGGCTTGAGATGTTATGGATAAAAATGACCAATGAAAGAAGTCCAAGAATCCATAAAATGACCAGTAACTTTGATCTTTGATGCGAAAAATACTGAAGATATTACAAGAAACATAAAACAAAAGTCCCAGAAACATCAGGATGGAGAAACACAGAAGAACTGAAGAAAATCAATTTTGATTGGAGAATAAGAGTCTTTTATAACTTGAAACAGACGAAAACTTGCTTGAAGAAGAATTAAATCCTGAAGAGGTTGATTGAAGTAGAAGTCTAGCAGACTCAGAAGGTTCTGGAAATCCTGAAGAAGAATTTTACAGTAGAATAAAAACATGATAAAATAACATTAATAATTGTAATAAAACCTTTAAAATAGGGAGGGTAAAAAACATATTATAAACATAATGAAACAACATGTGGGGGGAAAATACTCGTCTCTGTCTCTTTAATAAAATCCAGATTATTCCTTCACAAAGCTATGATAATCTGAATTTTATTACAAGGACACTATTTTGCTAGTTTAAAGCAAAAAACTTAAGAAGCTAAATTAAAAGGGATATAATGAATAGGTTTAAAATAAAATTGTCTAAAAACTGAATCTAATGACCAATCGGCAGCATTAAGAATGTCTTGAAGGGAAGCAGATTTAGAAAATGCTTTAGAAGCAGAGGCTCCTCTAATAGAATGTGAAGAAAAGTTATTGTCAACACCAGCTTGAGTCATAACCCATTTCACCCATCTACTAATAGTAGGAGAAGAGACAGGTAAGTGAGGAGGAGCATAAGAAATAAGACGTTGACTATGGCAAGACGATCTGATAAGAGAAGTTCTTTGTTCATATTCTTTGAGACAAAAAACAACACAAAGTTTAGGATGTTCAGAAAAATAAGGATAAAAAATAAAAGAAGATAAAGTCTTAGTTCTACGAGAAATAGAAAAAAATACACACTGAGGGGAAAAAGACTTAGAATTGAAATCAATAGCCTTAACATCAGAAACTCTTTTACAAGATAAAAGACATAACGGTGTAGTCAATTTGACAGTAAGTTGTTTAAGAGTTAAACTTTCATTATTGGGCCAAGAATTAAAAAGAGAGATAACTAAATCTACATCCCAAAAGAAAGAATATCTAGAAGAAGGAGGACGTTTAAGACGAATAGATTTTAAAAGTCTACAAACAGTAGGATGTTGACCTATAGGAATATTATTAAGTAACTCATGTCCAGCAGAAATAGCTGATCTAGCTACATTAATGGATCTGAAAGAAAACAGATTCCGCAGCAAAGATGTAATGAAGGACTATGAGAGATTTGCAAGTAAAACGGTATTTAATACATCTCAAAACGTGTATAACATAACAGGCACAGCAAAACAAACCCGCTGACGCGTTTCCCGCTTCACAAGCGGTTCATCAGAGCTGGGGAAAAGGTGTTACAAACAGCTGTTAAATCACAGGTTACAAAGGTGAGTAGCCAATCGGCATACAGTATTCTCACCTACGTCTCAACAAATCACAGACATGTTAGTTTACATTGTCAATAAAGTTGATACACATATATTCTAAATAATCATGTACATACAATGGATCGTTAAAACAAAAACACCAATTCTAAAAAGAGTAATATGTCAAAGTACTGAATAGCGGTACCCTTTTGCAAACAACTAATGCAGCTGTCATTACATTTGAAGTAACAAAGTCCCGCATCATAAAGTTCCCACAATATAAAAGTCAAATGCAAGCAAGTATCTTTTAGGGCAAATGCGGAAATGTGTTACAATGTAACGACCATACTTGTTAGAAAGAAACTGTAATCGTATATAGGATATAATTATATATCTGAGCACTTAGAATCTTATTAATAAATTTGATAACAACACTAGGACTGAATATATAATTTGAGATGTGAACGCTCCAGTGATTTAGTCTAATACATCCCATTTATTACATATGTTACCCAGTCATTAGGTTAGCAATGAAAATCCAAATTTATATTTAAATTTGGAGTTTCACTTACACCAGTGAGTAGAACATGAAGTATGTGTTAACTTTGTTTAGGCATCAATGAACAGTTTGATATCACTTATTTTGTTAATCCCTAAGGGGGAACCTGTTTTTAAAGTATAGATCCAATAGATCTCTCTCTTACTCAGAGCTTTATATCTGTCACCACCTCTGGAGTTCACTTTCACTTGTTCAATACCTTGGAAACGAAAATACCTAAATTTGTCAACATGTTCAAAAAAATGCTTAGCCACTGGTGTTTTTGGTACATCTGCCTCTAGGGACAAAAGGTGTTCCCTAATCCTATCCGTTAGGCCCCTAGAGGTGAGACCCACATATTGAAAATTACAATGTAGGCAAGTTATGAGGTACACCACAAATGTAGAGCTACAGTTGATACGTTCCCTGATATTATAAACAATATTAGTATTTGTTGAATGGAAAGTATCCCCTACAAGAGCATAATCACAGCTCTTGCACGGTCTCACTCCACATTTGTAGAAACCACATTTTTTAGACAACCAATTGCCTGTTTTGCCCCCCTTCTTCAAGGTATTACTATTGGCTCCAAAGCTAAGATTCTTATTTATTTTATCACCTATGGTATCAGATCTATAGGAGATAAATTTACAATTTCTCGATATTACTTTAAGATCTTCATCCATTTCCAATAGGGGTAACCTTTTCCTAATGACATTACAAATAGCATCATATTGGTTACTGAATTTGGTTATAAAATTAATACCAGTGCTGCTATGGGTCACATTCCTATTCTTGGGTTTATCTTTAAGTAAATTGCCTCTATTGAAACTAGAGACTAAATTAGCAATTTTGGTTAATTCCTCTAGGTTATAACCTCTGTCAACAAGGCGTGCAGTTAACTCATTTGCATGTTTCCAGTAGCCATCTAATGTACTGCAGTTACGCATTAACCTGATATATTGGCCTTTGGGGATTCCCTTTTTCAAATGTTTTGGATGTAATGAATCAGCTCTCAAAATTGTATTCCCAGAGGTCTCCTTTCTGTATACCTCTGTGATAATTGAGTTCTCATTGTGTCCTATTAGTACATCTAGATAGGAAATACTATCACATGAGACATTATAAGTGAAACTGAGGTTGTTATCATTACTATTCATATCGTCAACAAATCTCTCTAGATTTACTATTTCACCCCCCCAGACTATCAGAATATCGTCGATAAATCTGGTATATAGCAGAATGTCATCTTTGTATGGATTATCATTATTAAAGATCTTCCTTGTTTCAAAATCAGCTAAATATAGATTAGCATACGAGGGGGCAAATTTTGCCCCCATCGCTGTCCCTCTAAGTTGTAAATAAAATTCGCCATTATACATGAAGTAATTGTGATGTAGCAAAAAAGAGATAGCTTCTATTAGAAACTCAATTAAACTATCATCATATCCAGAGTACCTAAGGAGCATTCTTCTAATTGCACTTAATCCTTGTTCATGCGGTATGCATGAATACAGGGAAACTGCATCTATAGTCGAGAATAAAAAACCTTCTTTCCATTCAAAATCTCTAATGGACCTCAATAAATGTTTAGTGTCTCTCAAGAACCCCGGTAATGACTGGACTATTGGCTGAAGCTGTGCATCAACCCATTGGCCCAGTCTTTCCCCCAGAGAGCCAATTGCAGAAATAATTGGTCTCCCTGGGGGATTAACCAAGGACTTATGTATTTTAGGTAAATACTTAAATACTGGTATCCGTGGGTATTCAACATAAATGGAATCCACTAACTTGTTGGTAAGAACAGCATTCTCTGTCCCTAAATCCAACAAATGCTTAAGCTCCCTTTGAAATTTAATAGTGGGATTGAAGGTAAGCTTTTTGTATGTATTGGTATCTCCTAACTGACGAAGAACTTCTTTATTGTAATCAACTTTATCCAACACAACAATGGACCCTCCCTTATCAGAATTGACTATCATCAGTTCAGAATTAGTGCTCAATCGGTTTAATGCAGATATTTCTTTTTTATTTAAATTACTATATTTAGATGTTTTCTTGCTATTATCATTATTTAGTTTTAAAGACAGTTCTACTAGATCTTGTTCTAGAATTGAATGAAACAACTCAATTACATCATTTCGTGCCTGTACTGGATAGAAATCGGTAGACTTAGGTTTCAACATTGGTTGTTGTTTCGATACAACTCCAGAACAAGATCCATCACTCTGTAAATCACAAAGAGTCACAACATCACATAGTTCTTTAAAGTTACAATTATCACTAATGGTAATCGTGTCTCTCATATCATCCTCCACAACCTGTGGTTCAGCATTAGCACTGAAATGCTTTTTCAAAGCTATTTTGCGTATGAACTTATTTACGTCCAGCATTGTATCAAATAGATTAAAGTCTCGTGCAGGAGAGAAACCCAATCCCTTAGATAACACAGATCTCTCATGTGACCCCAAGTTCTTGGAGGATAAATTAATTATTTGGTGTTCTTGTTGTTGTTCTTTTTCCATTGTGTCCTTCGACTTGGATACCTGGGTACACTCTTGGAAGTCTCTGTTTTCTCCACGATAGCTGTTGTATGTTTCTCCTTTTTTGTGCGCTCGTCCGAAGACTGTCCGTTTTTTGGCCTCGCTCCCAGTTCACTGCTATCGGTCACTGGTATTCTCACTGGTGTGGAAGTTGTTGGCAGAGACTTTGTTAATATTGAGTAATGTAATGACAGCTGCATTAGTTGTTTGCAAAAGGGTACCGCTATTCAGTACTTTGACATATTACTCTTTTTAGAATTGGTGTTTTTGTTTTAACGATCCATTGTATGTACATGATTATTTAGAATATATGTGTATCAACTTTATTGACAATGTAAACTAACATGTCTGTGATTTGTTGAGACGTAGGTGAGAATACTGTATGCCGATTGGCTGCTCACCTTTGTAACCTGTGATTTAACAGCTGTTTGTAACACCTTTTCCCCAGCTCTGATGAACCGCTTGTGAAGCGGGAAACGCGTCAGCGGGTTTGTTTTGCTGTGCCTATTATGTTATACACGTTTTGAGATGTATTAAATACCGTTTTACTTGCAAATCTCTCATAGTCCTTCATTACATCTTTGCTGCGGAATCTGTTTTCTTTCTGTGACTTTCAAAATAGGGGTTTGGAGAGCCCCAGCGGCAATGGAAGTATATGCCTGTTAAACCGGTATCACGCCGATACTTAGGAAGGCCCTGGATTACAACACTCTGTACATACGGATGCTCGGTATTAGAATGTGCAAACAGGACTGCTACAATTACAGCAACTGAATATCATAGATCATTCTACACTGAGAGGGTGCCATCTGGGTGAGTCCTTACCTTTTTTACTTACACTTGGAAATTTCTACCATATAGGTGACGTCCGCATAAGTGGGACTCGTTGATAGAGTTGGTTTCACCTACATGTACTTTACGTATAACACTATTTACATTGCATCAATGCTGAGAAGTCCTACCTTGTAATTTATATACATTAATGGATCTGTAAGCTAAACCAGACTGAAAAAGCGAAGATAAAAAGTTGATGACTTGATTAAAAGGAGCTGAAATGGGATCCAGGTGTCTAGAATTGCACCAGCTAGACCATTTAAGCCAGGAGGATAAATAACATTTTTTGGTTCCAGGGGCCCAGGAATCTTGAAGGAGGAGTCTAGCTTCTTCCGATAATCCATTGCCAGACCAGGATCCCCTGAAATCATCCAGGTGATCAGAAAAAGTTTGTCTTGAAGAACTAGGGGATGGAATTGACCTGAAGGATCTGTTAGAAGATCTGACCTGAATGGTAAGAGAATTGGATGAAGAAATGATAATTCTAGAAGAAGAGGGTACCAAACTTGAGTTTGCCTAAAGGGGGTTATTAATAAAAGAGAAATCTGTTGACGTTGGACAAAAAGCAGGGTCCGGAGAATCATTGAAAAAGGGGGAAACGCATATGCTCCCGAAATCGGCCATTGTTGGAGAAAAAGCATCTATTGCTAGAGCTTGAGGATCTGGTCTCCAACTGAAATAAGGAAAAATCTGATGACTCAGATGAGAGGCAAAGAGATCTATTGAAAAAGGACCTCTTAGAGATTGAATTCTCTGAAAAATTAGAGAATTCCATTTCCAATCGCTGAAGTCTGTAAGGTACCTGGATCCCCAATCTGCCATCTGATTGTTTAAACCTGGAATATATTCTGCTTAAATAGATATATAATCTGAGATAAACAATCGTGAATAAAAAAAATGTGTTAAATCTGATAAAATTTTTGAAGCAGTTCCTCCTAAATGATTGATATAACGTACAGCAGAAACATTGTCCATACGAAGAAGAATTGATAAAGGGTGATTGTGTTTGACTAAGCTATGAACTGCAAAGGCCCCTGCAAGAAGTTCCAAACAATTGATGTGAAGATTTTTCTCCGAAGGAGACCATTTTCCTCTTGTAATCAGAGGACCACATCTTGCACCCCAGCCTGATTTGCTCGCATCTGACTCGATTATCAAATCTGGAGAATTTCCGAAAATTGCTTTCCCATTCCATATTTCTATATTTAAGATCCACCAATTCAATTCTTCCAAAGCTTCCTTGGATAAGGATATTTTGTGTTGATAAGAGAAACCCTGTCGAAGGTAATACATTTTTAACCTTTGAAGAGCTCTGTAATGAAGGGGAGCCGGAAAAATTGCTTGAATGGAAGAAGAAAGAAGTCCTATAATTCTGGCTAGTAGACGGATAGAAAAAAATGTCTTTCTTCAGAAGATAATAAAAGAAATTCTTGATTCTTTTTATCTTTTCCATAGGAAGACTGAGAGAAGCTGAAACAGTGTCCACGTTGAAACCAAGAAAAATCAAATTCTGGAAAGGAACCAAAACTAATTTTTTGAAATTGATAATGAAACCCAGACTTTGGAGGAAGTTTATCGTAAGAGATTCTTCAAAACAAGAGGGGATTGATGAATAAGAAGAATATCGTCCAAGTTTATTATCAGACGAATTCCCCTTTTCCTCAACCAGGCTGTGACTGGTTTTAGAATCTTTGTAAAAGCCCAAGGTGCTGAAGAAAGGCCAAAAGGCAGACAAGAAAATTGCCATAATTTGTCTTTCCAAAAGAATCTTAGATATCTTCTGAAATCTGAATGAATTGGAACCGACAAGTATGCATCCTTTAGATCTAGTCGTATAAGCCAATCTTTGTTGTATAGACAATCTCTTAAAAGATGAATACCTTCCATCTTAAAATGATTAAAAACAAGGAATTGATTTAACTCTCTTAAATTTATGACAGGAAGAAGAGATCCTTCCTTCTTTTTCACAAAGAACATGTTGCTGATGAAAGAATCTACTGGAGAAATTCCCATTTCTATAGCATTTTTCTCCAGGAGATCCAAAATTTCTGAATCTAAAAGGAATTGATCTTCAAGAGAAAATTTTATAGGGATAGGATAGGAATTTTGAAAGGGGAATTTGAATGAAATCTAATAGAAGGTCGGATACAGCCTGAAGAACCCATGGGTCTGATGTAATTTTTTGCCATTCTGTTATAAAATACATAAGTCTGCCACCTATTTTTTTGATAAGAAAAATCTGTGGAAATAAAGATGGGAAAACTTACCTTGAAATGATCTTCTAGGATTCCTGAAGTTCCTGAAACCTCTGTTGAAGGACATTCTGTTTCTTGTTGGGAAGAAACTTGCATGGGAGGAAGTGGAGGGGACAGAATTTTGGAAGTGAGACCTGGACACATCTGAATGACAGCTGGAAAAGCGGTCCCTGCCTTTTCTAGCCCTGGGAAAAACCTTAGTAGGTTGTGATTGATAGAAAATCTTCCTTGTTGAGACTATTAAATGTATTTACATATGAACTAAGTTGTTGAAAACCAGCGTCTCCAAACAAAAGAAGAAATCAGCCTTAGGACCCATTTCAGTGGGGGCAAAATCTGAAATTTTTGGGTCAAGACATCTCAAAATTAACCTCCTTCTTTGAGTGGATAAGGAAGTATTAGCATCTTCCAGGATGTAAACTAATCTTTGAATCCGTTCTCTATAAACACATGGATCCAGCATGGAGTCAGTAGCAATTGCCTCTTCAGAAAGTTCGAAAAGCTTTGTGACAGGACCTAAAATGTCAAGAAGCTGGGGGTGGAGCCAACTGCCAGAGCAACAAGACGCACCATAGCAGAGCTCCTGACATTTTTTCATTGAAAATTTAAATTATGGCGTTCTGAGAAGCTATATTTATCTAGGATCTACTTTTAACATATTCTGGAACATAGTCTCTATAACCTGAGCCTGAAATTTAATTTACTAGCCTTTGAGAAGGCGCAGAGGCCTGCTAAACGGCTCAAACCGAGACGGGGAATACAACGTGGTAATTGAGCCACTAAATATCCATTTGACGGACGGGCCCGGTTTATCAACTAGCCGGTTGTTGTTACCCCTGCAACATTTTGAAGATGGAGGAGGCGTCCATGCACCTGGCTTTATTTCTAGAGGGGCTATGCAGCAAAGCCGACAGACAGTATCATGGCCTGCGGTCTCTCATTACTGATTTGCGCAACAAAGATGGCGCCGCTCACCTAATTGACAGAGATGCAGATGTGGCAAGCCAGACAGAAGATTTGCTATCACCAATTCTACTCCCATACGAACGACCGCTGGGGCAGCAGACTGGACAGGTCTCCGCAAATATCTTATTGGGGGCGGTGAGCTGCGACCCGGCGCACCCACATACAGCTGCTGCGATGGTCTCTGCTGAGGTCTTGCTAGAGTTAGCAGGAGCAGTTCCGACCATAGCCGAGAAACACCCCCAGCCCTTTCTCACCACCTACCTGCGGTACCAGGTTACTCACCCACAGGGGCTATACTGGGGCGCTGCAGAAACATTTTCGAGGCCTGTGTATTTCGATGCACTGCGCTCCTCCAACTGCTGACATCCTGCCCGGCAGAGTCGGGCTGACACAGCCGGCTGATAGGAAATTCCATCTAGACTCCGCTATAAGAAATCTGTCTGCTCGCTATGGGGATTCACAGTTTCAGAGCCTTGCTTGTACATCACAGCTGCGCAGCGAGCATCAACCAAGAAGCCTTGGGATGTCCCTCCACATTTTAAAGAAGCAGCTTCGGCTTTTAAATCACCACGCTAGTTGGGACCTCAGGAGTGCATCAGGGGTCCCTGTCTTTATAATTCATACTACCGGAACAGAACATGGACACCGCAAAACAGATTCTACACAAACCTATACTGGACTGTCAAGTGGCACTTTTGATCCAGGAGGCTAGGCTTGCTATCTGTCTGCCTGACATATGGAGCTGAGTTAGGAGACTCTAACACGGTAGGAAAGTTTAAGGACATGACCGTCAACATCCTGGACATTATTCATAACTAAAGATATATTAGTTTCAACCTGTTCGTTATGCTTTTTATATATGTTTTGATTGTTTTGCTCCTAGTTCACAAAAGTTTTAATGAGTTCAATATCTATTTAGGCTAACTATATAAGTCTACAGCAACTACTAGCATTTCCTTTCGTTAGCTATTTGTTTGACCATCTATGGCTCTATTAAGTTAAACCATTCATGTTCAAATACTGTGTGTTTAAATGCTTGTCGCAACTGATCGATGCCTTATGAGATAGTTGTTGGGGATATTGCTACTGCCCTGGAAGGGGGTTGTAAGAGACTATTGGTTGTAAGAGAATATTGCTGTTTACCATACCTACTGCCATTTACGGTGCAAAAGTTTTGCTTGGGGTTCTTACATAACGGCTTGACACCAAACTAAGAGGCAAATAACTAGGAATGAGGCTCTATTTATGATAAATTTCATAATCATTTCTCACACTTAGTGCACTCCACAGATATAGCAGAGTTAGGATGCAAAATGTCAATTTTCTTTACTCTCTTGTGCTCTTTCTTTTTGTTCTCAATGTTATGATGTATTCTGAAGCATGACATATATGATTGTTCCTCATATGATTTTCAATGCCACATACCCTACTGTCTTATGTATTGGATGTTGTATTACTGTATTTTTTTACCATGGATAATTATTTGTATCTACTAGAGGAATCTAACAGTCTATAATCCAGGCATCAAGGTCTGCAGATATTTACTACTTGTATATAGTAACAAGCCTAACCCAGTGCCTCTAGTTTATAGATACAGAAGGTATATGGTAACGTTTATTCTAAGGAGCAATCACACTACATGCTACCTGACGTGCCTTACTAATGTTTGCTTTTTCTTTTCACCAATATGTAGATATGTCTGTGTTTTGGGGCTGCATCTCTGCTTGTGTTCATAACCTCTTAAATTGGAATGTTGGAGTATCACAATAATATGCTCTGTTTTTCTCTAACATGTTGTATGATATCTTACACTGCTGAACCTGACAATACCCGCAAGAGAGCCCCTACTATTCCTATAGGACATGAAAATAGCCCTCATACCATAGATTAAGTCCTCTCTACCCTACAAAATAATACTGCGTCCAATCTCATCAACTCAGCTCAACTCTTAATATTTGGGCTTTTAAGCTCCACCTTTTAGTTATCTGCTAGCTGTTCCCATTATACGATTGACATCCCGACTGGCTCCGCCCTCCACCCCCCCCATTATATTTCGAGCTGCTCTTGCCCGCTGCATTCCCCCCCCCCCTTTTAAACTATAAAGCTAATTCCCCCTGGCCCTAACTGCATCTGAGTGGACACTCTAATTTGCCTTCTATATGGCCCAGGGAGGACTATTTTTGTCTTATTGTTATTACCTTTATTATAAAACTGAAGTCTCACTGTAAACTGCCCAAACTTTATCACATTGCGTGTGCTATTTGGACACATTATGCCCTTACTGTAGGGTTTCGTTTGTAACACTTATCTAACAATATTGTATTTGCACTTTTCTGTAAATGTTTTGGGGCATACCCTCTGGTTGTATCTGTTGACGACTTCAATAAAAAATATTGGCGGGGGGGGAAATGTCAAGAAGCTTATCCTGACATGACTTTAAGAATCTGTCAGGACATCTCAAATTTGCATTTTTATTACCCAAGAATTTAAGTAAATTTATATCAATATTAGGGGTTAAATGGAGCTCAGGACGAGGGAATTCGGCTTTTCAAGTATTCTTGTTTTTTGAGGAAAGGGGTCTACGAATATAGTAATCTAAAAATTTTGAAACCCTTCTAGAAGGCCTCCATTGAGAGGATCTAGGATGTTCCAATTCATTAGGGTCTGTGTAGCGATCCCCAAAATTATCAATAAGCTTTACTTTTTCATATTTTGGCATGAGTCTGGATTTTTTGGTTTTGGGAGATTCTTCCTCAGAAGAAGAAATAACATTAAAATTTTCAAAAGAATTATGAGAAAAAGAATCTTTAGAAAGATCCTCAAAATCAGAATAATATTTCTCAATTTGCATATATGTAACATCAACATTATCAGATGAATCAGAACAAATGGTAAATTTTCTTTTTCTATTCAATCTCTTTTTTAAATTAATGTTAGAATAACATTATGATAATGACACATAGTTGCATTGCGAAGCAAGCTTAGAAATGTCAGAACAAAGTTGACGTGATTTAACTCTTTTATAACCAGCGTGAGACTTTTCATGAGATTTTGATTTAATATTTTTTGACAAATGCTTTGTTTTAGCTGAAGCTTTTCTTGGAATATTATCTCTAACTTCATTACCAGAATTAATTGCAGATTGAAATTGAAGCATCTGCTGTTTAAAAGGCTCCAAAGAGCTATTAATTAAATCTCTAACAGATTTCTCAGAATACTGAGATTTATCATCATCAGACATCATAAATAAATAAATGTAGTTTGAATTAAAAAATACTAAACAAATTAAAATAATAGAACTATTCCAACTTTAAAATTTCTTATATAATAAACTTCAGAGAATTAAGACAGGAATTAAAGTTATTAATAACAGTTAAATAATATAACAAAACGATTGTTTGAGAAAGAAACCAATATATAAATGTAATGAGAAACAAATGTTGCTAATGTGGATAATCTACTGTGAAGGACGAAGTCTGAGGTAAACTGAGAGCGGTGAGTGAAAAAATTTTGATTGACAGAGGGGCGGGAAAAGACGTCACGCAAGATGGATGCGTGACAAAGGAGAGGAGAAGAAAAAACAAGATGGGGGACGCAACCGGAGATCATTGCGCAGAAGAAAATTACAGAAGCAGGTAAATAATAGATGAAATAAGGGGTAAAACAAACAAGGAGAGGAACCGGACAGTAAAATAAAGAAGGGAATGTAACAAAAAACGGAAAACCAACTAGAAATGATTTATAGAAAAACGGAATAAAAAAGTTCAAAGAACAGAAAAAATTTAATAAAAGGGAAAAAACTAGTAATAGTAGAAATAAAATATAAAATAAATAAAAATATTAAATAAATAAGATACAAGGAAGAAACCTAAAGGACAATAAATAAAGGACAATAAATCAAGAAAATAATAATTGAAAACAAAGGGAAAGAGAAAAAACTTATATAAATCCTAAAAGGCAATAACAGAAAAAACACCAAATAATATATATATTTTATTATAATACAATAATATACTTATCTCTGTGAGCAGCAAAGAGAAAAGAGGTGGAGTTTACAGTTACTGGTCATTTTATGGATTCTTGGACTTCTCTCATTGGTAATTTTTATCCAATAACATCTCAAGCCTTATTTTCATTGGTTTCTATGTTATATTCATTGTTGTCATACGGCTAGATTACGAGTTGTGCGTTATGGGTAAAAACGCAGCATTAAGAGGTCCTAAGGCTGCTTTTTTAAGCCCGCTGGTATTACGACTCTTGAAGGTTTAGGGTGACTGCACACTTCTTTGGCCTTACCGCAAAACAACTTACGTAAACTTTGTAAAGTCTTTTTTCTATGGGACTTCCATAGCACTGATATTACGAGTCTGTCCTGGGAGGCCAAAAAGTGAGCGGTACACCCTACCCTGTCAAGAGTCCTAATGCATTTAAAAGTCAGTAGTTATGAGTTTTATGGTACAACGCCGTAACATAAAACTCATAACTAAAGTGCTAAAAAGTACACTAACACCCATAAACTACCTATTAACCCCTAAACCGAGGCCCTCCCGCATCGCAAACACTATAATAAAATTATTAACCCCTAATCTGCTGCTCCAGACACCGCCGCCACCTACTTATATTTATGAACCCCTAATCTGCTGCCCCCAACATCGCCGACACCTACATTATATTTATTAACCCCTAATCTGCCACCCCGACATCGCCAACACCTACATTATAATTATTAACTCCTAATCTGCCGCTCCGGACACCACCTCCACCTACATTATATGTATTAACCCCTAATCTGCCACCCCGACATCGCCAACACCTACATTATAATTATTAACTCCTAATCTGCCGCTCCGGACACCACCTCCACCTACATTATATGTATTAACCCCTAATATGCTGCCCCCAACGTCGCCGCCACTACATTAAAGTTATTAACCCCTAAACCTAAGTCTAACCCTAACACCCCCTAACTTAAATATAATTACAATAAATCTAAATAAATATTATCATCATTAACTAAATTATTCCTATTTAAAATTAAATACCTGTAAAATAAACCCTAAGATAGCTACAATATAACTAATAGTTACATTGTATCTCTTAGGGTTTATTTTTAATTTACAGGCAAGTTTGTATTTATTTTAACTAGGTAGAATAGTTATTAAATAGTTATTAACTATTTAATAACTACCTAGCTAAAATAAATACAAAAGTACCTGTAAAATAAAACCTAACCTAAGTTACACTAACACCTAACACTACACTATAATTAAATAAATTAACTAAATTAAATTACCTAAATTAAATTAACGGCTAGATTTAGAGTTTTGCGGCCAAAGGGGTGCATTAGCTACGCGTGTTTTTTTCCCCGCACCTTTTAAATACCGCTGGTATTGAGAGTTCTCTGAAGGGCTGCGTTAGGCTCCAAAAAGGGAGCGTAGAGGCATATTTACCGCTACTTCAACTCTCAATACCAGCGGTGCTTACGGACGCGGCCAGCTTCAAAAACGTGCTCGTGCACGATTCCCCCATAGGAAACAATGGGGCAGTTTGAGCTGAAAAAAAACCTAACACCTGCAAAAAAGCAGCGTTCAGCTCCTAACGCAGCCCCTTTGTTTCCTAAGGGGAAACACTTCCTAAGTCTGCACCTAACACCCTAACATGTACCCCGAGTCGAAACACCCCTAACCTTACACTTATTAACCTCTAATCTGCCGCCCCCGCTATCACTGACCTCTGCATTTTATTACTAACCCCTAATCTGCCGCTCCGTACACCGCCGCAACCTACATTATAGCTATGTACCCCTAATCTGCTGCCCCTAACATCGCCGCCCCTTATATTATATTTATTAACCCCTAATCTGCCCCCCCCCCAACGTCGTCGCTACCTACCTACACTTATTAACCCCTAATCTGCTAACCGGACCTCGCCGCTACTCTAATAAATGTATTAACCCCTAAACCGCCTCACTCCCGCCTCAAAAACCCTATAATAAATATTATTAACCCCTAATCTGCCCTCCCTAACATCGCCGCCACCTAACTTCAAGTATTAACCCCTAATCTGCCGACCAGACCTCACCGCTACTCTAATAAATGTATTAATCCCTAAAGCTAAGTCTAACCCTAACCCTAACACCCCCCTAAGTTAAATATAATTTAAATCTAACGAAATAAAATTAATCTTATTAAATAAATTATTCCTATTTAAAGCTAAATACTTACCTGTAAAATAAACCCTAATATAGCTACAATATAACGAATAATTACATTGTAGCTATTTTAGGATTTATATTTATTTATTTAATTTATATTTATTTATTTTATATTTATTTTACAGGCAACTTTGTATTTATTTTAACCAGGTACAATAGCTATTAAATAGTTATTAACTATTTAATAGCTACCTAGTTAAAATAATTACAAAATTACCTGTAAAATAAATCCAAACCTAAGTTACAATTAAACCTAACAACACTATCAATAAATTAATTAAATAAACTACCTACAATTATCTACAATTAAATCAACTAAACTAAATTACAAAAAACACTAAATTATAAAAAAATAAAAAAAAGATTACAAGAATTTTAAACTAATTACACCTACTCTAAGCCCCCTAAAAAAATAACAAAGCCCCCCAAAATAAAAAAATGCCCTACCCTATTCTAAAATAAAAAGTAAACAGCTCTTTTGTCTTACCAGCCCTTAAAAGGGCCTTTTGCGGGGCATGCCCCAAAGTAAACAGCTCTTTTGCCTGTAAAAAAAAAATACAATACCCCCCCAACATTACAACCCACCACCCACATACCCCTAATCTAACCCAAACCCCCCTTAAATAAACCTAACACTAAGCCCCTGAAGATCTCCCTACCTTATCTTCACAACGCCGGGTATCACCGATCCGTCCAGAAGAGGGTCCGAAGTCTTCATCCTATCCGGCAAGAAGAGGTCCAGAAGAGGCTCCGAAGTCTTCATCCTATCCGGCAAGAAGAGGACATCCGGACCGGCAGACATCTTCATCCAGGCGGCGTCTTCTATCTTCATCCATCCGGCGCAGAGCGGGACCATCTTGAAGCAGCCGACGCGGACCCATCCTCTTCTTCCGGTGACTCCCAACGAATGAAGGTTCCTTTAAGGGACGTCATCCAAGATGGCGTCCCTCAAATTCCGATTGGCTGATAGGATTCTATCAGCCAATCGAAATTAAGGTAGGAAAAATCTGATTGGCTGATTGAATCAGCCAATCAGATTCAAGTTCAATCCGATTGGCTGATCCGATCAGCCAATCAGATTGAGCTTGCATTCTATTGGCTGTCCTCCAGACAGGCAGAAGTCTTCATCCAGACGGCATCTTCTATCTTCATCCATCCGGCGCAGAGCGGGTCCATCTTCAAGACATGAATGAAGGTACCTTTAAGTGACGTCATCCAAGATGGCGTCCCTTAGATTCCGATTGGCTAATAGAATTCTATCAGCCAATCAGAATTAAGGTAGAAAAAATCCTATTGGCTGATACAATCAGCCAATAGGATTGAAGTTCAATCCTATTGGCTGATCCAATCAGCCAATAGGATTGAGCTTGCATTCTATTGGCTCAATGCGGAAACATTGGGGGCAGCAGATTAGGGGTTAATAAATAGTATGTAGGTGTCAGCGATGTTGGGGGTAGCAGATTAGGGGTTAATACATATAATGTAGATGGTGGCGGTGTCCGGAGCGGCAGATTAGGGGTTAATAATGTAATAATGTAAGTGTCGGGGGTGGCAGATTAGGGCTAATAAGTGTAAGATTAGGGGTTTTTAGACTCGGGGTTCATGTTAGGGTGTTAGGTGTAGACATAACTTTTATTTCCCCATAGGAATCAATGGGGCTGGGTTAAGGAGCTTTACGCTGCTTTTTTGCAGGTGTTAGACTTTTTCTCAGCCAGCTCTCCCCAGTGATTCATATGGGGAAATCGTGCACGTACGACCAGCTCACCGCTGACTTAAGCAGCGCTGGTATTGGAGTGCGGTAATGAGCAAAATTTTGCTCAACGCTCACTTCTTGTCTTTTAACAACGGGTTTCTGAAAATTTGTAATACCAGCGCTGCAGGTAAGTGAGCGGTGAGAGAAAACTGCTCGTTAGCACCGAATAGCCTCTAACGCAAAACTCGTAATCTGGGCCTTTGTTTTTTATTTAAATTTACTGTCCGTTAAAATGCTGTCTGCAGTAAAGTGAAAAGATATATAGCAAAATAGGAGTCTCTGTCCTTATAATAAAATCCTAGATCCTGTTCCTCTAGACGCAGTTTTCCTAACCGCGGTCCTCAAGTACCCCCAACAGGTCTGGTTTTCATTATATCTGAACCAGTGCACAGGTGAAGTAATCAGCTGGAAATAATGATTTGTTCCAGCCACCAATAATTAAAAGACCTTTATTTCTTCATTAATGGGGTCTTAGACAAACATACAATGTTTCAGACCTGCTATAGGTCCTTAGTCATGTATACTGAACATACACTGATTCATCATTTAAATACTTTACACCTGGTCAATTGTTCACCTGTTATCATGTGACCACTCGTTATTGCATCACTGCCATCTTGTGGCCATCTAACATATATATTCCTATTGCAAATAAGCATTCTGAATAGTCACATTGAAAAGGTTTAAGTATCAAACAGTGTTAAAAGAAAAAATCATATGTACAAAATAAAATAGAAGAAATATTACACACAATATGCAGATATGCAGATGCTATTTACTTGTTATATAAATGCTAATTTAAACTCTTTCATTCTAGAGTTGATTTTATAAGTTTCAAAAAATTGCTACTGGAGATTATATGGATTACTGTCAATTTGAACACTGTAGGCCTATCTTGAAAATAATTTTTTCTTTTCTCTTTAGTATTTTTATATGTACAGATAATTTTCAGACATTTCCCTCAAATTTACTCAGCCCATTAAAAGGGGTTATTGTAGGAAAAATACTTTAAGGTGAAAAAATGCAGGTATCATAATACTCAGCCCATTAGAAAGGGAAGATTTACCTATCTCCAGAGATGTTTTAGGAAAGACAAATATTTAGTAGAACAGACTCCAATCGAAGTCTTTATTCATACCCTTAGGTATTAAGCTTTCCAATTTGTATATCCAAAAGATCTCTCTTGTTTTTAGTATATGTTCTCTATTACCCCCCCTCCTTGGTCTATCAATCTGTTCAATTATTTGGAATCTGAGCTGACTGATGTTATGACCCATAGAGAGGAAGTGAGAGGAAACAGGAGCCTCTTTGTTCTTGCATCTAATATTAGACTTATGTTCTGTTATCCTCTCCCTTACCTCTCTACAGGTCTCGCCCAAATAGATCAAACCACATGGACACTTGATCAAATAAATACAGTAACATGACCTACAAGTAAGATATTTATTAATTTTATATTTCCTACCATTTATAGGGTGAAAAAAATGTTCACCTTTGATCATTGAACTGCAGTTACTGCAGTTCAAACAGGGATAACATCCATTATTCCTAGGGCCTATAGTCTTCTGCATGTTCAATCTATTACTGCCTATATCAGAATGTACAAGGGTATCTTTGATACTTCTATTTCTCCTATACGCTGTCATTAAATTTTCTTTAAACTCATTCACTTGGGGGTTACAGTCCCTTAGGATGTGCCAATGCTTTCTTAGAATATTATTGATTTTCTGACTGAATTCATTGAACTGTGTTACAAACACTAGACGATTTGTTTCTTTACTTTTGTACTTTTTGGGTAATTTTTCATTATTGACTACATCTAGTTGTTCCTTGATTAGTGATATTGGATACCCTCTATTGATGAATTTATCAGCCATCTCCTCCAACCTTTGCTTACATCTATTCTCCTCAGACACTATGCGTTTAACCCTTAAAAATTGGCTCTTTGGAATAGCCCTAAAGATACTGTCAGGATGGTAACTTCCATATTTCAATATATTGTTTTTGTCTGTGTCTTTTGTATGGATATCTGTTTTTAAGAAACCATCCTTAAAGTATACATAGGTGTCCAGAAACTCAATTCCAATTTCACTCATGTTTAAAGTGAATTTTAATCCATTGACAGAATTATTAAGATCTTCAACAAAGGACAATAGGCTACCAACGTCACCCCCACACACGCCAAACACATCATCAATGTACCTCCACCAGGAGGCACCATAGAGCTGGAACAAGCCATGAGGATATACAAAGTATTCCTCAAAGCTATTCATGAAAATGTTGGCGTATGAGGGGGCAACGTTAGAGCCCATTGCTGTACCCTGTTTCTGCAAATAATATGTATCCATAAATAGAAAATAATTCTGATAAAGAATGATAGACAAAAGTTCTATTAGAAACCAAATCTCTGCCTCAGTATAACTCTTACTAGATCTAAGCATATGTTCCACTGATGAAATCCCTGTTGTATGTTTGATAGAGGTGTAAAGGCTTGAGACATCTAATGAAAACAAGATACACTTATCACCTACATGTCCTAAGTCCTGTAATTTAGCCAAAAAATCATTAGTGTCCCTAAAGTAAGATGTAGTGTTCTTAACTAAAGGCTGCAACACTTTATCCAAGAAAGTAGAAATATTAGAGAATACTGAACCCATCCCTGCCACAATAGGGCGACCTGGGGGATTTTTTAAGGATTTATGTACCTTTGGTAATACATATATTACCGGCCTAATTGAATCTGTTACATATAGGGCCTCCTTAAACTTATCTGTTATGATATCTCTTTGTGTAGCCAGGGTCAAAATGTTATTTATCCCTTTGTTAATCTGTATGGTGGGATCTCTAGTCAGTATTTCATAAACTTGGGTATCTTTCAGTTGCCTATTGATCTCATCTATATAATCAGACTTATTTAAAATCACAATGGCCCCGCCCTTATCGGCCTCTTTAATGATTATATTTTTATTCTCTCTCAGAGATCTAATGGCTGACATGTCCTCTTTATTGTGTTTCCTATTTCTTTGCACCAATTTTCTTTTTTTCTCCCTTTTGAATAAGTTGTTCACTTCTCTCTGTACAAGACTAACATATGTGGCTGCACTATGTGTGGATGCTGGTGAAAAAGTGCTTTTTTTAGATAGACCAAAGTGCCTAATGTCATTAAACTTAATTTTGTTATCAATTGTGTTAGTGTCATTTATGTTATCCCTTTGCATAGAGAAATAAATCTTTAGCCTCAGTTTCCTAAAGAACCTCTGTAGGTCTTGTTGAATTTTAAATTCATCACAATAATTCTCTAGGCAATAGGATAATCCTTTATTTAGAGCTGTTTCTTGCTCTTTTGTCATCTTCAAATTGGACAAATTAAAAATTAAATTTTCTTCTATGTGCTGTGTGCTATAATGTGAATTCTGGTATATAGTATCGTGTAGTGATTTACTTAAACCTTTAGAAAAAACATGTGAATCAACTTGTTGTGCAACATTAGACATTTCATATCTATTCTGTGAATCATTGAATGCAATAGTGGTATTAGTGTCACAGTCCACATTTACATATGAGAGTTCTGTGCAGATCCCCTGTTTGGGAGCTAGTCCGTTTGTAACAGCCATATCCCTTAAAGCAAAATGAGATCTTTCATTTGTACCCTTCGTACATACATCCATAGTCTCTGTTACAGGATTTTGGTCTATAGGATTACAGGTCTGGTCATATTTTGGAGCATTTAACAAACTTCGATCATATAGTCTTTCTCCATGCTCACTATCTGTATCAAGGCAACCCAGCCGGTCATTGGAGTCAGCCACTCTCACATCGGAACAAACTGCATACATTTTATCAGAAGGTATTTTAGCCTCTCTTACCCCATATTTCTTTATGCCATCCATTTGTGAGGAGCGTTTATGCTTGGCAGTATCTCCCGTCATCATATCCATGCTGAGTGCCTTCTCTGGAGCTAGTAGCGATAGTGTCCTCGTTGGTTTCCACGCGCCCGTCGTGGGCGCTGTCGCTCTGACGTCATCGGCTGGTGCGGTAGGCTTTCTCTTGTGTTTCCTACCGGCCCGGTGGCATCGATGTCGGAATCTTCCGTTAAAAAACTCACAGATGATTCAGAGCCACTGTGACCTTCCTCCGGGGTAGATTTTCGTATGGCCTGATGTCTTTGCTCTCTTGGTCCATGATTGAAGCTCCTACCAGTGCCTGTGTTCTGTCGCCACCTATAGACCAACCCATGGCAGTAATCCTGCTCATCCCTGATGAACTTGAGACTCTTCCGACTCTCCAATTGCTTCTTATAATCTTTAACGGATTTTTCTACCTCCATCACCAACTTTTTGTACTCATCTAAAGGTATTTTCTTCACCATTTCTTCTTTCTGTTTGCTGATGGTTCCCTTGTATTTCTCTATTTCTTGTTGGGCATATTCTACTGTCCATGTTATTATTTCGAAGGAGCATTTGTTTAAAATACTTTCAAACTTATCAGTGTACTCCTTACGGTCTGCAAATAGAGTAGGACAAGTAGACATCCTTAGCCCCCTGGGAATCCTTTGCACCTTATGGTATTCAGAGAGTGTGATGGCATGTAGTTCCAACACCATTTTCCTTTTGCAGTCTTTTTCCAAAATCCTGCTTGAGACATCAGAGGAGGCAATTTTGAGAAAGTCTCTGTTTCCCAGTACTTTAGCATTAATCTGCTGTGCAGTTTCTTCATCATAGCCAAAAGTCTTAGGACCCTTTATTGTGTCTGTCCTGTCTTCAGCCATACCTTCAGCCATAGTATGATGCAAGTACTTCCAATGGCAGAAATCAAATCCTCAAAGAAAAGTGTGGAAAACAGCACCAACAGATATGTGGCTTGTGGGGCACGGAACCCAGGATCTGCCTTATCCTGCAAACACTCCAAGTAGAAATAATGATTTGTTCCAGCCACCAATAATTAAAAGACCTTTATTTCTTCATTAATGGGGTCTTAGACAAACATACAACGTTTCAGACCTGCTATAGGTCCTTAGTCATGTATACTGAATATACACTGATTCATCATTTAAATACTTTACACCTGGTCAATTGTTCACCTGTTATCATGTGACCACTCGTTATTGCATCACTGCCATCTTGTGGCCATCTAACATATATATTCCTATTGCAAATAAGCATTCTGAATAGTCACATTGAAAAGGTTTAAGTACCAAACAGTGTTAAAAGATAAAATCATATGTACAAAATTAAAATAGAAGAAATATTACACACAATATGCAGATATGCAGATGCTATTTACTTGTTATATAAATGCTAATTTAAACTCTTTCATTCTAGAGTTGATTTTATAAGTTTCAAAAAATTGCTACTGGAGATTATATGGATTACTGTCAATTTGAACACTGTAGGCCTATCTTGAAAATAATTTTTTCTTTTCTCTTTAGTATTTTTATATGTACAGATAATTTTCAGACATTTCCCTCAAATTTACTCAGCCCATTAAAAGGGGTTATTGTAGGAAAAATACTTTAAGGTGAAAAAATGCAGGTATCATAATACTCAGCCCATTAGAAAGGGAAGATTTACCTATCTCCAGAGATGTTTTAGGAAAGACAAATATTTAGTAGAACAGACTCCAATCGAAGTCTTTATTCATACCCTTAGGTATTAAGCTTTCCAATTTGTATATCCAAAAGATCTCTCTTGTTTTTAGTATATGTTCTCTATTACCACCCCCTCCTTGGTCTATCAATCTGTTCAATTATTTGGAATCTGAGCTGACTGATGTTATGACCCATAGAGAGGAAGTGAGAGGAAACAGGAGCCTCTTTGTTCTTGCATCTAATATTAGACTTATGTTCTGTTATCCTCTCCCTTACCTCTCTACAGGTCTCGCCCAAATAGATCAAACCACATGGACACTTGATCAAATAAATACAGTAACATGACATACAAGTAAGATATTTATTAATTTTATATTTCCTACCATTTATAGGGTGAAAAAAATGTTCACCTTTGATCATTGAACTGCAGTTACTGCAGTTCAAACAGGGATAACATCCATCTTTCCTAGGGCCTATAGTCTTCTGCATGTTCAATCTATTACTGCCTATATCAGAATGTACAAGGGTATCTTTGATACTTCTATTTCTCCTATACGCTGTCATTAAATTTTCTTTAAACTCATTCACTTGGGGGTTACAGTCCCTTAGGATGTGCCAATGCTTTCTTAGAATATTATTGATTTTCTGACTGAATTCATTGAACTGTGTTACAAACACTAGACGATTTGTTTCTTTACTTTTGTACTTTTTGGGTAATTTTTCATTATTGACTACATCTAGTTGTTCCTTGATTAGTGATATTGGATACCCTCTATTGATGAATTTATCAGCCATCTCCTCCAACCTTTGCTTACATCTATTCTCCTCAGACACTATGCGTTTAACCCTTAAAAATTGGCTCTTTGGAATAGCCCTAAAGATACTGTCAGGATGGTAACTTCCATATTTCAATATACTGTTTTTGTCTGTGTCTTTTGTATGGATATCTGTTTTTAAGAAACCATCCTTAACCCCTTAATGACCGGACCATTTTTCAATTTTCTTACCCTTAATGACAATGGCTATTTTTACATTTCTGCACTGTTTGCGTTTAGCTGTAATTTTCCTCTTACTCGTTTACTGTACCCAGACATATTATATACCGTTTTTCTCGTCATTAAATGGACTTTCTAAAGATACCATTATTTTCATCATATCTTATAATTTACTAAAAAAAAAAATGATAAAATATGAGGAAAAAATGGAAAAAAACACACTTTTTCTAACTTTGACCCCCAAAATCTGTTACACATCTACAATCACCAAAAAACACCCATGCTAAATAGTTTCTAAATTTTGTCCTGAGTTTAGAAATACCCAATGTTTACATGTTCTTAGCTTTTTTGCAATTTATAGGGCAATAAACACAAGTAGCACTTTGCTATTTCCAAACCACTTTTTTTCAAAATTAGCGCTAGTTACATTGGGACACTGATATCTGTCAGGAATATCTGAATATCCCTTGACATGTATATATTTTGTTTTAGAAGACATCCCAAAGTATTGATCTAGGCCCATTTTGGTATATTTCATGCCACCATTTCACCGCCAAATGCGATAAAAAAAAAAAAAAGTTCACTTTTTCACAAATTTTGTCACAAACTTTAGGTTTCCCACTGAAATTATTTACAAACAGCTTCTGCAATTATGGCACAAATGGTTGTAAATGCTTCTCTGGGATCCCCTTTTTCAGAAATAACAGACTTATATGGCTTTGTGGTTGCTTTTTGGTAATTAGAAGGCCGCTAAATGCCACTGCGCACCCCACGTGTTTTATGCCCAGGAGTGAAGGGGTTAATTAGGGAGCTTGTAGGGAGCTTGTAGGGTTAATTTTAGCTTTAGTGTAGTGTAGTAGACAACCCCAAGTATTGATCTAGGCCCATTTTGGTATATTTTATGCCACCATTTCACCGCCAAATGCGAGCAAATAAAAAAAAAACTTTACATTTTTCACAATTTTAGGTTTCTCACTGAAATTATTTACAAACAGCTTGTGCAATTATGGCAGAAATTGTTGTAAAAGCTTCTCTGGGATCCCCTTTGTTCAGAAATAGCAGATTTATATGGCTTTGGCGTTGCTTTTTGGTAATTAGAAGGCCGATAAATGATGCTGCGCACCACACGTGAATTATGCCCAGCAGTGAAGGGGTTAAATTAGGTAGCTTGTAGGGAGCTTGCAGGGTTAATTTTAGAGATCAGCCTCCCACCTGACACATCCCACCCCCTGATCCCTCCCAAACAGCTCTCTTCCCTCCCCCACCCCACAATTGTTACCGCCATCTTAAGTACTGGCAGAAAGTCTGCCAGTACTAAATAAGAGTTTTTTGTTTTTTTTAAATAAAAATTATAAAATATTTTAGTTGTGATGGACCCCTGCCTTAGCACCAACCTCCCTGATCCCCCCCTCCAGCTCTCTAACCCTCTCCCCTACCTAATTACCGCCATCTTGGGTACTGGCAGCTGTCTGCCAGTACCCAGTTTGGCCCCACAAACCAAACTTATTTTAATTGTATTTATAACTGTTATTTGTGTTTAATTATTTCTGTAGTGTAGCAGCCCCCCCATAATACCCCCACCCCCTCCCCCTCACAGATCCTTTTAAATATAAAAAAAAAATAACTTTTTTTCCCCTTACTTTTTCATTGGTGTCAGTGTGGCTAATGTGCGCATGTGCACGTGCACGTGCACGCGCGCACACGTGCACGCGTGCACGCGTGCCTACCTGCACGCACGCATCGTGCACGCGCGCGCACACGCTCCCTCCTCCCACCGGTCAGAGGCACCATCGGCACCATCACTACCGGTGCAGAGAGGGCCACAGAGTGGCTCTCTCTGCATCGGAGTCTTGTAAAGGGGTATTGCAGGATGCCTCCATATCGAGGCATCACTGCAATACCCTCAGAGCTGCTGGAAGTGATTGTGATCACTTCCAGCACTCTGTTAGACAACTGACGTACCAGGTACGTCCATTGTCATTAACTGATTGTTAATGCATGACGTACCTGGTACGTCAGTTGTCATTAAGGGGTTAAAGTATACATAGGTGTTCAGAAACTCAATTCCAATTTCACTCATGTTTAAAGTGAATTTTAATCCATTGACAGAATTATTAAGGAAAGGACAATAGGCTACCAACGTCACCCCCCCACACGCCAAACACATCATCAATGTACCTCCACCAGGAGGCACCATAGAGCTGGAACAAGCCATGAGGATATACAAAGTATTCCTCAAAGCTATTCATGAAAATGTTGGCGTATGAGGGGGCAACGTTAGAGCCCATTGCTGTACCCTGTTTCTGCAAATAATATGTATCCATAAATAGAAAATAATTCTGATAAAGAATGATAGACAAAAGTTCTATTAGAAACCAAATCTCTGCCTCAGTATAACTCTTACTAGATCTAAGCATATGTTCCACTGATGAAATCCCTGTTGTATGTTTGATAGAGGTGTAAAGGCTTGAGACATCTAATGAAAACAAGATACACTTATCACCTACATGTCCTAAGTCCTGTAATTTAGCCAAAAAATCATTAGTGTCCCTAATGTAAGATGTAGTGTTCTTAACTAAAGGCTGCAACACTTTATCCAAGAAAGTAGAAATATTAGAGAATACTGAACCCATCCCTGCCACAATAGGGCGACCTGGGGGATTTTTTAAGGATTTATGTACCTTTGGTAATACATATATTACCGGCCTAATTGGATCTGTTACATATAGGGCCTCCTTAAACTTATCTGTTATGATATCTCTTTGTGTAGCCAGGGTCAAAATGTTATTTATCCCTTTTATATTTCCTACCATTTTTTCACCCTATAAATGGTAGGAAATATAAAATTAATAAATATCTTACTTGTAGGTCATGTTACTGTATTTATTTGATCAAGTGTCCATGTGGTTTGATCTATTTGGGCGAGACCTGTAGAGAGGTAAGGGAGAGGATAACAGAACATAAGTCTAATATTAGATGCAAGAACAAAGAGGCTCCTGTTTCCTCTCACTTCCTCTCTATGGGTCATAACATCAGTCAGCTCAGATTCCAAATAATTGAACAGATTGATAGACCAAGGAGGGGGGGTAATAGAGAACATATACTAAAAACAAGAGAGATGTTTTGCATATACAAATTGGAAAGCTTAATACCTAAGGGTATGAATAAATACTTCGATTGGAGTCTGTTCTACTAAATATTTGTCTTTCCTAAAACATCTCTGGAGATAGGTAAATCTTCCCTTTCTAATGGGCTGAGTATTATGATACCTGCATTTTTTCACCTTAAAGTATTTTTCCTACAATAACCCCTTTTAATGGGCTGAGTAAATTTGAGGGAAATGTCTGAAAATTATCTGTACATATAAAAATACTAGAGAGAAAAGAAAAAATAATTTTCAAGATAGGCCTACAGTGTTCAAATTGACAGTAATCCATATAATCTCCAGTAGCAATTTTTTGAAATTTATAAAATCAACTCTAGAATGAAAGAGTTTAAATTAGCATTTATATAACAAGTAAATAGCATCTGCATATCTGCATATTGTGTGTAATATTTCTTCTATTTTATTTTGTACATATGATTTTATCTTTTAACACTGTTTGATACTTAAACCTTTTCAATGTGACTATTCAGAATGCTTATTTGCAATAGGAATATATATGTTAGATGGCCACAAGATGGCAGTGATGCAATAACGAGTGGTCACATGATAACAGGTGAACAATTGACCAGGTGTAAAGTATTTAAATGATGAATCAGTGTATGTTCAGTATACATGACTAAGGACCTATAGCAGGTCTGAAACATTGTATGTTTGTCTAAGACCCCATTAATGAAGAAATAAAGGTCTTTTAATTATTGGTGGCTGGAACAAATCATTATTTCTACTTGGAGTGTTTGCAGGATAAGGCAGATCCTGGGTTCCGTGCCCCACAAGCCACATATCTGTTGGTGCTGTTTTCCACACTTTTCTTTGAGGAAGTAATCAGCTGATCAGTAACCAACCTGCTCTCATCCATCAGATGATTATTTCACATGTGCTCTAGTTCAGCTATAATGAAAACCAGGACTGTGTTTGGGTACTTGAGGACCGCGGTTGGGAAACACTGCTCTAGAGGAACTGGAACAATAATTCCCAGGGAGGATAGGTCTGCAGTTTAAGAAAGCCTCCCCCCTCTTTACTTGTTTTGAGGATTGTCTTGATAGGAGAAAACTAAATTTATGTTTACCTGATAAATTTATTTCCGGACATGGAGAGTCCACAACATCATTCCAATTGCTAGTGGGATATTCACTCCTGGCCAGCAGGAGGAGGCAAAGAGCACCCCAGCAGAGCTGTTAAGTATCACTTCCCTTACCCATAACCCCCAGTCAAAAATAAGGTAAGGTGAATCGAACTGCAGAGCCAATGGTTCAGAAACTCTGCGAGCAGAGGAAATAGCAATAAGAAATCATCATCAATTACTAGGATCATCATCAATTACTAGGGTTGCACCGATAAAGATACTAGTATCGGTGCCAATACCAAGTATTTGCATGAGTACTTGTACTCATGCGAATGCACTGATACTTAAACCGATACCTCCACTTTCGACCCATACTCCATCTTGTGACGTTTTTCAAACTGCATGTTCCCATTTTATTTTAAGCTGGAGGGACAGTCTACACCAGAGTATTTATTGTTTTAAAAGATAGATAATCCCTTTATTACCCATTCCTCAGTTTTGCATAACCAACACTGTTATATTAATACACTTTTTATATCTGTGATTATCTTGTATCTAAGTCTCTGCAAACTGCCTCCTTATTTCAGTTCTTTTGACAGACTTGCATTGTAGCCAATCAGTGCTGGCTCATATGAACTCCATGTGCATGAGCACATTGTTATCTATATGAAACACATGAACTAACACCCTCTAGTGGTGAAAAACTGTCAAAATGCCCTGAGAAAAGAGGCAGCCTTCAAGGGCTTAAAAATTAGCATATGAACATCCTAGATTTATCTTTCAACTAAGAATACCAACAGAACAAAGCAAAATTGATGATAGAAGTAAATTGAAAAATTGTTTAAAATTACATGCCCTATCTGAATAAAGAAAGTTTGTTTTGGACTAGACTGTCACTTTAACTAAAAATTGTTCACTTCTGTTATGCCAATACAAATTGCTGTTATTTGTATTACTGTACATTTGAGAACAATGCTCCAAAAGCTACTACTATACAGCTGGAAGTCTACCTGAAAGAGATCACTGTACCCCATTCAGACAAATCCCTGAAGTACTGGGCAGTTAATAAACTGAGATTTCCAGCTCTTGCTAAAATGGCCCAAAAATAACTTTCTGCCCTATGCAGTAGTGTGAAAAGTGAAAGACTGTTCAGCTTAGCGTCAAGCGTCCTTACTGATAAAAGAAACAGACGTATAGCTGAACAGGCAGAGATGCTTATGTTCCTTAATAAGAACTTGCCACTAACTTTTAAAAAAATATTCTAATTGCTAGATTGCCTGTTATACTGCCAGTTCTCATCTTGAACTATTGTGCTCAAAACCTACTGTACTCTGAGGAACATCCTTAGCCAAGGCTGGACTGTGATAACAAAAACAGCCCTGGAAAAATATGAAGACCAGCCATATTTTCTGTTGAGTCAGTAGAATGCAATGCCCCCTTTTTCTCAAAGGTGATTACTGGGACACTCCTTCCCCAATGTTTTTTCAGAACTAAATTATATTACTTTGTCAGATTGATGTTATATAGGCACCCTACAACACAATTACATCCAGTAATCACCCCTTTAAATTGTAGTTTTCCAGCCCCAACTACTGCAGCTGAAATTTATTGTTGTTATTATTAATATATTTTATTGTAATATTTTTATTTATAAACATGTTCTGTGAACTTTGTGACAACAATCAAATAACACTGTTTAATTATTTCAAAATGTACAGGGAGTGCAGAATTATTAGGCAAGTTGTATTTTTGAGGATTAATTTTATTATTGAACAACAACCATGTTCTCAATGAACCCAAAAAACTCATTAATATCAAAGCTGAATAGTTTTGGAAGTAGTTTTTAGTTTGTTTTTAGTTATAGCTATTTTAGGGGGATATCTGTGTGTGCAGGTGACTATTACTGTGCATAATTATTAGGCAACCTAACAAAAAACAAATATATACCCATTTCAATTATTTATTTTTACCAGTGAAACCAATATAACATCTCAACATTCACAAATATACATTTCTGACATTCAAAAACAAAACAAAAACAAATCAGTGACCAATATAGCCACCTTTCTTTGCAAGGGCACTCAAAAGCCTGCCATCCATGGATTCTGTCAGTGTTTTGATCTGTTCACCATCAACATTGCGTGCAGCAGCAACCACAGCCTCCCAGACACTGTTCAGAGAGGTGTACTGTTTTCCCTCCTTGTAAATCTCACATTTGATGATGGACCACAGGTTCTCAATGGGGTTCAGATCAGGTGAACAAGGAGGCCATGTCATTAGATTTTCTTCTTTTATACCCTTTCTTGCCAGCCACGCTGTGGAGTACTTGGACGCGTGTGATGGAGCATTGTCCTGCATGAAAATCATGTTTTTCTTGAAGGATGCAGACTTCTTCCTGTACCACTGCTTGAAGAAGGTGTCTTCAGAAACTGGCAGTAGGACTGGGAGTTGAGCTTGACTCCATCCTCAACCCGAAAAGGCCCCACAAGCTCATCTTTGATGATACCAGCCCAAACCAGTACTCCACCTCCACCTTGCTGGCGTCTGAGTCGGACTGGAGCTCTCTGCCCTTTACCAATCCAGCCACGGGCCCATCTATCTGGCCCATCAAGACTCACTCTCATTTCATCAGTCCATAAAACCTTAGAAAAATCAGTCTTGAGATATTTCTTGGCCCAGTCTTGACGTTTCAGCTTGTGTGTCTTGTTCAGTGGTGGTCGTCTTTCAGCCTTTCTTACCTTGGCCATGTCTCTGAGTATTGCACACCTTGTGCTTTTGGGCACTCCAGTGATGTTGCAGCTCTGAAATATGGCCAAACTGGTGGCAAGTGGCATCTTGGCAGCTGCACGCTTGACTTTTCTCAGTTCATGGGCAGTTATTTTGCCCCTTGGTTTTTCCACACGCTTCTTGCGACCCTGTTGACTATTTTGAATGAAACGCTTGATTGTTCGATGATCACGCTTCAGAAGCTTTGCAATTTCAAGAGTGCTGCATCCCTCTGCACGATATCTCACTATTTTTGACTTTTCTGAGCCTGTCAAGTCCTTCTTTTGACCCATTTTGCCAAAGGAAAGGAAGTTGCCTAATAATTATGCACACCTGATATAGGGTGTTGATGTCATTAGACCACACCCCTTTTCATTACAGAGATGCACATCACCTAATATGCTTAATTGGTAGTAGGCTTTCGAGCCTATACAGCTTGGAGTAAGACAACATGCATAAAGAGGATGATGTGGTCAAAATACTCATTTGCCTAATAATTCTGCACTCCCTGTATTTTGAGTTACAGTTCATAATTATAAAGAAGCTATATTAAATCATTAGTCTGTATTGTACTTGGTAAGCTGTCATATGACATAAAAACAAGTATCAGTAATTGAAAAAATGTATCGGTACTTGTACTCGGTCTTAAAAAAATGGTATTGGTGCAACCCTATCAATTACTGTTGGGAATATCAATCTAGGCCAGCAGGAGGAGGCAAAGAGAACCACAGCAAAGATGTTAAGTATCACTTACCTTCCCACAAACCCCAGTCATTTGACCGAAGGAAAAGCAGAGAAAGGAAATAATACAAGGTGCAGAGGTGCCTGAGGATTAGATAACAAAAAAAACTGTCTATAAAAACAGGGAGGGCCGTAGACTCACTGTGTCAAGAAATAAATCAGGTAAACATAAATATTGTTTTCTTTCTTAAGATACGGTGAGTCCACGGATCATCATCAGTTACTGTTGGGAATCAATACCCAAGACACAGATGATAAGGGAGGGATAAGACAGGTAATCTAAACAGAAGGCACCACTGCTTGAAGAACCTTTCTCCCAAAAGAAGCCTCAGCCGAAGCAAAAGTATAAAATTTATAAAGTTTTGAAAAAGGAAGCAGACAGAGCCAAGATGCAGGCTTGCAAATCTGATCCACAGAAGCTTCATTTCTTTCATGTAATTGGCAGGAGTCCATAAGCTAGTGACGTATGGGATATACAATCCTACCAGGAGGTGCAAAGTTTCCTAAACCTCAAAATGCCTATAAATACACCCCTCACCACACCCACAATTCAGTTTTTACAAACGTTGGAGGTGGTGAAGCAAGTTTGTGCTTAGATTCTACGTTGATATGCGCTTCTCAGCATTTTGAAGCCTGATTCCTCTCAGAGTACAGTGAATGTCAGAGGGATGTGAAGGGAGTATCACCTATTGAAAGGCAATGGTTTTCCTCACGGGAGATCTATTTCATAGGTTCTCTGTTATCGGTCGTAGAGATTAATCTCCTACCTCCCTTATTCATATCGACGATATACTCATATATTCCATTACCTCTACTGATAACTGTTTCAGTACTGGTTTGGCTATCTGCCATATGTGGATGGGTGTCTTTTGGTATGTTTTCATTACTTAAGTCACTCTCAGCTATGGTTTGGCACTTTATGTATTAATATAAAGTTCTAAATATATGTATTGTACTTATATTTGCCATGAATCAGGTTTATGTATATTTCCTTTTGCAGACTGTCAGTTTCATATTTGGGAAAAGCATTTTTTAGGGAAAAAAAAAAATTCTTACCTGTGGTATAGTTTCTTTTCAAATTGACTGTTTTTCATTAAATTTCGTGGGCAAAATTAGGCTTGTGAGGGTGCAAAATGCCAAAGTATGTTGCGTCATTCTTGGCACAAGATTTTTTTGGCGCCAAGTTACGTTCAATGAAACAAAATTCGTCATTCCCGGCATCTTAGTTGACGCTGAGTTCCTTTCACAAGGTTGCTTCTTCAATGACACGAGTGTGTCATTTCCGGATGTTGTTAGCACCAAAAACAATTCTGTTTGCATTGTGCATCATACTTGGCGCCAAATATTTTCATTATTTAAAACCCCATTCCTATATGCCTCTTGCCTTTTTTCTCTATCAGAGGGCTATGCTGTTTGCATTTTTTTCCCATTCCTGAAACTGCCATATAAGGAAATTGATAATTTTGCTTCATATGTTGTTGTTTTTTCTTACATTTGCAAGATGTCTCAATCTTATCCTGTCTCAGAAACCACTGTTGGAACCCTGCTGCCTGATAACAGTTTTACCAAAGCTAAGTGCATTTGTTGTAAATTTGTAGAGATTATATCACCAGCTGTGGTATGTAATAGTTGTCACAATAAGCTTTTACATGCAGAGAATGTGTCCATCAGTAATAGTACATTGCCTGTTGTTCCTTCAACATCTAATATACAAGATATACCTGTGAATTTAAAAGATTTTATTTCTGATGCAATTCAGAAGGCTTTGTCTGCCATCCCGCCTTCTAATAAACGTAAAAGGTCTTTTAAAACTTCTCATAAAGTTGATGAAAATTTAAATGACCGACAACATACTGAATTATCCTCCTCTGATGAGGATCTATCTGATTCAGAAGATCCTTCCTCAGATATTGACACTGACAAATCTACTTATTTATTTAAAATGGAGTATATTCGTTCTTTGTTAAAAGAAGTGTTGATTACATTGGATATTGAGGAAACTAGTCCTCTTGATGTTAAAACTAGTAGATGTTTAAATTCTGTTTATAAACCTCCTGTGGTTACTCCTGAGGTTTTTCCAGTCCCTGATGCTATTTCTGATTTGATTTTTAAGGAATGGAATAGGCCTGGTACTTCTTTTATTCCTTCTTCAAGGTTTAAAAAATTGTATCCTTTGCCAGCAGTTAGATTGGAGTTTTGGGAAAAGATCCCCAAAGTTGATGGGGCTATTTCTACTCTTGCTAAACGTACTACTATTCCTATGGAAGATAGTACTTCCTTTAAAGATCCTTTAGATAGGAAACTTGAATCCTATCTAAGGAAAGCCTATTTATATTCTGGTCACCTGCTCAGGCCTGCAATTTCTTTGGCTGATGTTGCAGCTGCATCAACTTTTTGGTTGGAAAGTTTAGCGCAACAGGAAACGGATACTGATTTGTCTAGCATTGTTCACTTGCTTCAACATGCTAATCATCAAAATTGATGTTAAATCTATGTCTTTAGTTATTTTAGCTAGGAGAGCTTTGTGGTTTAAATCTTGGAATGGTGACATGGTATCTAAGTCTAGATTACTATCTCTTTCTTTCCAAGGTAATGTTATTTGGTTCTCAGTTGGATTCAATTATTTCAACTGTCACTGGGGGGAAGGGAGTTTATTTGCCTCAGGATAAAAGACCTAAGGGTAAATCTAAAGCTTCTAACCGTTTTCATTCCTTTCGACAAAATAAGGAACAAAAACCTAATCCTTCCCCCAAAGAATCTGGTTCCAATTGGAAACCTTCTTCAAGTTGGAATACATCCAAACCATTTAAGAAATCAAAGCCATCCCCCAAGTCTGCATGAAGGTGCGGTCCTCATTCCAGCTCAGCTGGTAGGGGACAGATTAAGATTCTTCCAAGGAATTTGGGCAGATTCTGTCCAAAATCAATGGATTCAGAGTATTGTCTCTCAAGGGTACCGAATAGGATTCAGAATAAGACCTCCTGTGAGAAGATGTTTTCTCTCACACATCCCAGCAAATCCAGTAAAGGCTCAGGCTTTCCTGAAGTGTGTTTCAGACCTGGAGCTTTCAGGGGTAATCATACCAGTTTCGTTTCAAGAACAGGGTCTGGGGTTTTATTCAAATCTATTTATTGTCCCAAAGAAAGAAATTCATTCAGGCCAGTTATGGATCTGAAAATTTTGAATCGTTATGTAAGAGTGCCAACTTTCAAAATGGTGACTATAAGGACTATTCTGCCTTTTGTTCAGCAAGGGCATTATATGTCCACAATAGACTTACAGGATGCATATCTTCATATTCCGATTCATCCAGATCATTATCAGTTTCTGAGATTCTCTTTTCTAGACAAGCATTACCAATTTGTCTGTCAGGGATTCTATGTAATTGTAGTATTTCTCCTTTAAATCTCCTGTTTGTTTTTGGGACCTGCCCACTTTACCTTTATAAGTAACTTTCTCTCTAGGCATTGTGCTTAGTGTTTTGTTGCTGCATTAACTTGAGCCTTGCTCTGGATTAGACTTGTGTGAAAACTTATCCTGTGATTAACCTTCTTATTCTGCTTGATACAAGTTCTAGGGTGAAAAACATCCTACCCTCTACCCCTCATACCCGAGCTGATAGAAAGGCTATAAGAGGCGACTATTTTCACAAAACTCGACCTCCGTGGGGCATACAACCTTATTCTCATAAAGGAGGGGGATGAGTGGCTCACAGCATTCAGAACCAGATATGGCTTATTCGAGTACCTTGTAATGCCGTTTGGACTATGTAACGCCCCAGCCACTTTTCAACATTTCATTACATTTTCCGTGATCTGCTTGATGTATGTATGATAGTATATTTGGACAACATTCTGATCTATTCTAAAACTAGAGAAGAACACATCAAACACGTACGCTGGGTTCTCTCCAGACTTAGGGTCCACAAACTATATGCTAAGCCTGAAAAATGCATCTTCCACAGTAATAACATTTCCTTCCTTGGATACAAGATCTCACCATCAGGAATAGAGATGCAAAAACATAATTTATGCTTACATGATAAATGTATTTCTCTTGTAGTGTATCCAGTCCACGGATCATCCATTACTTGTGGGATATTCTCCTTCCCAACAGGAAGTTGCAAGAGGATCACCCACAGCAGAGCTGCTATATAGCTCCTCCCCTCACTGTCATATCCAGTCATTCGACCAAAACAAGACGAGAAAGGAGAAACCATAGGGTGCAGTGGTGACTGTAGTTTAATTAAAATTTAGACCTGCCTTAAAAGGACAGGGCAGGCCGTGGACTGGATACACTACAAGAGAAATAAATTTATCAGGTAAGCATAAATTAAGTTTTCTCTTGTTAAGTGTATCCAGTCCACGGATCATCCATTACTTGTGGGATACCAATACCAAAGCTAAAGTACACGGATGATGGGAGGGACAAGGCAGGAACTTAAACGGAAGGAACCACTGCCTGTAGAACCTTTCTCCCAAAAACAGCCTCCGAAGAAGCAAAAGTGTCAAATTTGTAAAATTTTGAAAAGGTGTGAAGCGAAGACCAAGTCGCAGCCTTGCAAATCTGTTCAACAGAGACCTCATTTTTAAAGGCCCAGGTGGAAGCCACAGCTCTAGTAGAATACGCTGTAATCCTTTCAGGGGGCTGCTGTCCAGCAGTCTCATAGGCTAAGCATATTATGCTCCGAAGCCAAAAGGAGAGAGAGGTTGCCGAAGCTTTTTGACCTCTCCTCTGTCCAGAGTAAACGACAAACAGGGCAGATGTTTGACGAAAATCTTTAGTAGCCTGTAAGTAAAACTTCAAGGCACAGACTACGTCCAGATTATGCAAAAGACGTTCCTTCTTTGAAGAAGGATTAGGACACAATGATGGAACAACAATCTCTTGATTGATATTCCTGTTGGAAACCACCTTAGGTAAAAACCCAGGTTTGGTACGCAGAACTACCTTGTCTGAATGAAAAATCAGATAAGGAGAATCACAATGTAAGGCAGATAACTCAGAGACTCTTCGAGCCGAGGAAATAGCCATCAAAAACAGAACTTCAATATGTACAAAGGTCCCTCACAACAGCTCAAGGTAACGATAAATTTCCCAAGTCACTAAAGATGTACATGTAGCCTTATATAACACTCACCCGCTGCTGGTCTTTCCTGTGGTTAGGGCAATCTTGTGACAGCGGATCGTTCACCAGGATACTGTCAGTCCTCGGAACAGCCTGGGTCCCCGCGTCAACCGCCTCCTCTCAACCACTTAGGCCTCTGACCTCTTCAGGGTGAGCGTTGCGTAGCGGCACCAGTCATCCACGCTACCGGCTAAACACTTCCGGGTAGTGACGTAAGCAGGGTAAATTTTCTCCTCCGGTCCAGGATACGCTGAGGCTTAGTGGGAAAACGATTAAGCAACAAAATAGAACAAAGTCCCACAAGCCTTCTAAGCGTATATAGCTTTATTGAAAAAGATATTTGGAGAAAGTATAAAAATAATAAAAGAAAAAAGACATCAATCCAGGACAGAAAAAGTCCTACGCGTTTCGGCAACACATTGCCTTAGTCATGGACACTGATACTTAGTAAAAAAAAACACCCTTTAAATACACCTGAGTGCACAGGTGTAGTATACCTGGATTGGCCAATGGAACAAAATCTTCAAAGTGACGTAATGGATAGGGGCAATACTGACTATGGGAACAGGATAAATGGAAAGAAAAACAGAACTCGTAAAAAATGTATTACATATAATCCACAAATTATAATTAAAGACTAGGGGCACTGAATTTTTAGCTAGATAGTGATAATGTAATATTACAAACTTTCAGGTGGGAAGCAGCAAAATATAAAAGGCTATCTTTGCAAATATGAAAAGCATAAAGAAACCCCTCACAATAATAAAGTATTCTAATCACAATGATAATGAATAAATAAGTTAATCGCATAGCTCCACTATGAAGGTTCTTGTATATCAAATTCAAACGCAATTCATATATGGCTCATTCCTAATTAGGAGCCTGATAAATATAGTCAATATTTAAAGTGTCAGAGTTAGATAGTGCTAATGCTTGTATGCTTCAATTATACCAACAGACCTAACTATGGTGTTTAAGTATATTTAGCACACTAGATACCAATGAGTAGGATCAGATAAATATTCATTATCAGCTAGTTTCCCCTCTAGTCCTGAAAAAAACATTAATATGGAGTGGATATGGGCTTGCTCATCTATTTGTATATATATATATAAAGAGAAAAGTCCCATAACTAATAGTACAGTGGAATATATCTCATTTTAATTATTTATGGTGACACCAGAAGTTAATGATGTCACCATCAATGTTAAATCCATTAGGTCTTCTGGTGTTCAATTTGAAAATCCAGAAGGCCTCCTTGTAGAGTAATTTGGCTGAGCGATCGCCCCCTCTTATAGAGGGACGAATGTGATCTATTACTTGCCATTTGAATGTCATGACCACTTTGCCATGGACAAAGATTAAGGCCTAGATTTGGAGTTCGGCGGTAGCCGTCAAAACCAGCGTTAGAGGCTCCTAACGCTGGTTTTGGCCGCCCGCTGGTATTTGGAGTCAGTGATTAAAGGGTCTAACGCTCACTTTTCAGCCGCGACTTTTCCATACCGCAGATCCCCCTACGCCATTTGCGTAGCCTATCTTTTCAATGGGATCTTTCTAACGCTGGTATTTAGAGTCGTTTCTGAAGTGAGCGTTAGAGCTCTAACGACAAGATTCCAGCCGCCTGAAAATAGCAGGAGTTAAGAGCTTTCTGGCTAACGCCGGTTTATAAAGCTCTTAACTACTGTACCCTAAAGTACACTAACACCCATAAACTACCTATGTACCCCTAAACCGAGCTCCCCCCACATCGCCGCCACTCGATTAAAATTTTTAACCCCTAATCTGCCGACCGCCACCTACGTTATACTTATATACCCCTAATCTGCTGCCCCTAACCCCGCCGACCCCTATATTATATTTCTTAACCCCTAACTTGCCCCCCACAACGTCGCCGCAAGCTACTTAAAATAATTAACCCCTAATCTTCCGACCGCAAATCGCCGCCACCTACGTTATCCCTATGTACCCCTAATCTGCTACCCCTAACATCGCCGACCCCTATATTATATTTATTAACCCCTAATCTGCCCCCCTCAACGTCGCCGACACCTGCCTACACTTATTAACCCCTAATCTGCCGAGCGGACCTGAGCGCTACTATAATAAAGTTATTAACCCCTAATCCGCCTCACTAACCCTATCATAAATAGTATTAACCCCTAATCTGCCCTCCCTAACATCGCCGACACCTAACTTCAATTATTAACCCCTAATCTGCCGACCGGAGCTCACCGCTATTCTAATAAATGTATTAACCCCTAAAGCTAAGTCTAACCCTAACACTAACACCCCCCTAAATTAAATATAATTTTTATCTAACGAAATAAATTAACTCTTATTAAATAAATGATTCCTATTTAAAGCTAAATACTTACCTGTAAAATACATCCTAATATAGCTACAATATAAATTATAATTATATTATAGCTATTTTAGGATTAATATTTATTTTACAGGTAACTTTGTAATTATTTTAACCAGGTACAATAGCTATTAAATAGTTAAGAACTATTTAATAGTTACCTAGTTAAAATAATAACAAAATTACCTGTAAAATAAGTCCTAACCTAAGATATAATTAAACCTAACACTACCCTATCAATAAAATAATTAAATAAACTACCTACAATTACCTACAATTAACCTAACACTACACTATCAATAAATTAATTAAATACAATTCCTACAAATAAATACAATTAAATAAACTAGCTAAAGTACAAAAAATAAAAAAGATCTAAGTTACAGAAAATAAAAAAATATTTACAAACATAATAAAAATATTACAACAATTTTAAACTAATTACACCTACTCTAAGCCCCCTAATAAAATAACAAAGCCCCCCAAAATAAAAAATTCCCTACCCTATTCTAAATTAAAAAAAGTTACAAGCTCTTTTACCTTACCAGCCCTGAACAGGGCCCTTTGCGGGGCATGCCCCAAGAATTTCAGCTCTTTTGCCTGTAAAAGAATAAATACAATACCCCCCCCCCCCAACATTACAACCCACCACCCACATACCCCTAATCTAACCCAAACCCCCCTTAAATAAACCTAACACTAAGCCCCTGAAGATCTTCCTACCTTGTCTTCACCATACCAGGTTCACCGATCCGTCCTGAAGAGCTCCTCCGATGTCCTGATCCAAGCCCAAGCGGGGGCTGAAGAGGTCCATGATCCGGTCAAAGTCTTCATCCAAGCGGGGCAGAAGAGGATCTTCCATCCGATTGAAGTCATCATCCAGGTGGCATCTTCGATCTTCTTCCATCCGGAGCGAAGCGGCAGGATCCTGAAGACATCCAGCGCGGAACATCCATCCGGACCGACGACTGAACGACGAATGACTGTTCCTTTAAGGGACGTCATCCAAGATGGCGTCCCTCGAATTCCGATTGGCTGATAGGATTCTATCAGCCAATCGGAATTAAGGTAGGAATTTTCTGATTGGCTGATGGAATCAGCCAATCAGAATCAAGTTCAATCCGATTGGCTGATCCAATCAGCCAATCAGATTGAGCTCGCATTCTATTGGCTGTTCCGATCAGCCAATAGAATGCGAGCTCAATCTGATTGGCTGATTGGATCGGCCAATCGGATTGAACTAGATTCTGATTGGCTGATTCCATCAGCCAATCAGAAAATTCCTACCTTAATTCCGATTGGCTGATAAGGTAGGATCCTGCCGCTTCGCTCCGGATGGAAGAAGATCGAAGATGCCGCCTGGATGATGACTTCAATCGGATGGAAGATCCTCTTCTGCCCCGCTTGGATGAAGACTTTGACCGGATCATGGACCTCTTCAGCCCCCGCTTGGGCTTGGATCAGGACATTGGAGGAGCTCTTCAGGACGGATCGGTGAACCTGGTATGGTGAAGACAAGGTAGGAAGATCTTCAGGGGCTTAGTGTTAGGTTTATTTAAGGGGGGTTTGGGTTAGATTAGGGGTATGTGGGTGGTGGGTTGTAATGTTGGGGGGGGGGTATTGTATTTATTCTTTTACAGGCAAAAGAGCTGAAATTCTTGGGGCATGCCCCGCAAAGGGCCCTGTTCAGGGCTGGTAAGGTATAAGAGCTTGTAACTTTTTTTAATTTAGAATAGGGTAGGGAATTTTTTATTTTGGGGGGCTTTGTTATTTTATTAGGGGGCTTAGAGTAGGTGTAATTAGTTTAAAATTGTTGTAATATTTTTATTATGTTTGTAAATATTTTTTTATTTTCTGTAACTTAGATCTTTTTTATTTTTTGTACTTTAGCTAGTTTATTTAATTGTATTTATTTGTAGGAATTGTATTTAATTAATTTATTGATAGTGTAGTGTTAGGTTAATTGTAGGTAATTGTAGGTAGTTTATTTAATTAATTTATTGATAGGGTAGTGTTAGGTTTAATTATATCTTAGGTTAGGACTTATTTTACAGGTAATTTTGTTATTATTATAACTAGGTAACTATTAAAAAGTTCTTAACTATTTAATAGCTATTGTACCTGGTTAAAATAATTACAAAGTTACCTGTAAAATAAATATTAATCCTAAAATAGCTATAATATAATTATAATTTATATTGTAGCTATATTAGGATGTATTTTACAGGTAAGTATTTAGCTTTAAATAGGAATCATTTATTTAATAAGAGTTAATTTATTTAGTTAGATAAAAATTATATTTAACTTAGGGGGGTGTTAGTGTTAGGGTTAGACTTAGCTTTAGGGGTTAATACATTTATTAGAATAGCGGTGAGCTCCGGTCGGCAGATTAGGGGTTAATAATTGAAGTTAGGTGTCGGCGATGTTAGGGAGGGCAGATTAGGGGTTAATACTATTTATGATAGGGTTAGTGAGGCGGATTAGGGGTTAATAACTTTATTATAGTAGCGCTCAGGTCCGCTCGGCAGATTAGGGGTTAATAAGTGTAGGCAGGTGTCGGCGACGTTGAGGGGGGCAGATTAGGGGTTAATAAATATAATATAGGGGTCGGCGATGTTAGGGTAGCAGATTAGGGGTACATAGGGATAACGTAGGTTGCGGCGGTTTACGGAGCGGCAGATTAGGGGTTTAAAAAAATATGCAGGGGTCAGCGATAGCGGGGGCGGCAGATTAGGGGTTAATAAGTGTAAGGTTAGGGGTGTTTAGACTCGGGGTACATGTTAGAGTGTTAGGTGCAGACGTAGGAAGTGTTTCCCCATAGGAAACAATGGGGCTGCGTTAGGAGCTGAACGCTGCTTTTTTGCAGGTGTTAGGTTTTTTTTCAGCTCAAATAGCCCCATTGTTTCCTATGGGAGAATCGTGCACGAGCACGTTTTTGAGGCCGGCCGCGTCCGTAAGCAACTCTGGTATCGAGAGTTGCATTTGCGGTAAAAATGCTCTACGCTCCTTTTTTGGAGCCTAACGCAGCATTTGATTAAACTCTCGATACCAGAGTTAAATTTATGGTGCGGCCAGAAAAAAGCCCGCGGAGCGTTAGCAGCCCTTTTACCGCCGAACTCCAAATCTAGGCCAAAGTGTCTAGCCAGGTCCGAGCATTCAGAGCCATTCTCAATGTTATTTAAGTGTTCCCTAATCCTGCTTCTTGCCTCCCTGTAGGTACATCCTATGTATTGTTTATTACATTGTGTACAATCCACCATATAAATGACATAGGTCGAACGGCAGTTGGTATATGAATTAAGGTCATAAACCCTTTGAGTCACTGCTGACTGGAAATTATTTGTAGATCTTGTATGGCCACAGGCTATACAATTACTATAGTGACATCTGTAATGCCCCTTAACCTCCAACCAACTGCTTCTGGGTAAAGATGATTGACGTATTAGACTAGGGGATAGGGTATTACCCAGTGTACATCCCCTCCTTGAAACAAAATTGCAGCCTTCTGAAGTAATATCTCTGAAACTGTCTTCAGCCGCAAGAATTGGAAGGTGCTTTTTCACTATGTTACATATGGCACTAAATTGTGCACTATATGAGGTCACAAAAAGTGGCTTAGAAGCATCAAATTTATTCTCATTGTCATGTTGTGAACCATGTTCAATAAGTAATTGCTTTCTATCCAAACGATTGACCTCTAGAAGTGCTCGGCTCACTGTTTTCTTGTGATAGCCTCTATCCAATAAATTCTTCATCATGTTCTGGCTCTCTCTCTCAAAATCCTCAATATCCGTACAGTTACGCTTAATGCGAATAAACTGGCCCTTTGCTACTCCAAAGCCCATATGTCTTGGATGATTGCTTCTTCCATGTAGAATAGCATTAGTAGCAATGGGCTTACGGTATAGGGTAGTTTTAATAACCCTTGCATCCTTATCCCCTATCAAGAGGAGATCCAAGTAAAGTATACTGGTGTTATCACTTGCATGTGTAAATTGAAGATTTACATCATTGGTATTGAGATATTCCACAAATTGTACTAATCTATCATGACCCCCCGTCCAAATGAACAGGAGGTCATCGATATATCTTTTGTACATTGTAATGTCAGCCTTAAATGGGTTTCTATCTGCAAAGACGTGGCACGCCTCCCACCAACCCATAAATAGGTTCGCGTATGCGGGGGCAAACTTGGCCCCCATCGCCGTGCCACGCCTTTGCAGATAGAATTTGCTGTTAAACTGGAAAAAATTATGGGATAACAGGAACTCAAGTGTCTGTAACAGAAACAACTTGAGACTTTCACCATAATTACTGAAATTATCCAGCATATATGACACGGCTTCGAGACCTCTGGCATGGGGAATGGCTGAATATAGCCCCACAACATCCACTGTTAACCAGTGTGATCTCTCATCCCAAGTCCCTTGCTGTAGACAATTTAGTAAATGCTTGGTGTCTTTGATATATGTGGGCAATTTGAACACAATGGGTTGGAGTAAAGATTCCACCCAAGTGGATATGTTCTCAAAAATTGAACCAATTCCTGCCACAATTGGCCTTCCCTTCACCTCCTCCAAGGATTTATGTACCTTGGGGAGGTGATGGAAAATTGGAATAATAGGATTTGAGACAAATAAAAAATCTGCTGTGTTCTGATCCAAAATGCCATTCTCTATACCATCATCAATTAATGACACCAATTCTCTCCTAAATTCATCAGTGGGATTACTCCTCAAAACCTGATACACATCTGTATCCCCCAGCTGTCTGTTTGCTTCTGTTAAGTAAGCTGTCTTATCCTGTACCACAACACACCCGCCCTTATCCGCCTGTTTAATGATAATATCATCTCTACTCTTGAGAGACTCAAGAGCTAAAACCTGGGCATTAGTAAGATTAGGGTGGGGGTGTTTGCAGTCAGCAGAGAGTTTGATAAGATCCTCCTCCACCCTGTGGTGGAAGGCTTCTAGAAAAGGACCTCTCTCCCTAGTCGGGTAAAAGATAGACTTGGGTTTGAAACTCCCATGCGTGATTTTTTAAAAAACCCAGAACTTTCCAAGATAAAAGTTTAATATCAATGGAATGAAGGGGTTCAAACGGAACTCCCTGAAGAACTTTAAGAACCAAGTTTAAGCTCCACGGGGGAGCAACAGTTTTAAACACAGGCTTAATCCTAACCAAAGTCTGACAAAATGCCTGGACGTCTGGAACTTCTGCCAGACGCTTGTGCAAAAGAATAGACAGAGCAGAGATCTGTCCTTTTAAAGAACTAGCTGATAAGTCTTTGTCCAAACCCTCTTGGAGAAAGGACAATATCCTAGGAATCCTAACCTTACTCCATGAGTAACTCTTGGATTCACACCAATAAAGATATTTACGCCATATCTTATGGTAGATTTTCCTGGTGACAGGCTTCCGTGCCTGTATTAAGGTATCAATGACTGACTCGGAGAAGCCACGCCTTGATAGAATCAAGCGTTCAATCTCCATGCAGTCAGTCTCAGAGAAATTAGATTTGGATGATTGAAAAGACCTTGTATTAGAAGGTCCTGCCTCAGAGGCAGAGTCCATGGTGGAAGAGATGACATGTCCACTAGGTCTGCATACCAGGTCCTGCGTGGCCACGCAGGCGCTATCAGAATCACCGATGATCTCTCCTGTTTGATTTTGGCAATCAGTCGAGGGAGCAGAGGAAACGGTGGAAACACATAGGCCAGGTTGAAGAACCAAGGAGCTGCTAGAGCATCTATCAGCGTTGCTCCCGGGTCCCTGGACCTGGATCAGTAACAAGGAAGCTTGGCATTCTGGCGAGACGCCATGAGATCCAGTTCTGGTTTGCCCCAACGATGGACCAGTTGAGCAAACACCTCCGGATGGAGTTCCCACTCCCCCGGATGAAAAGTCTGATGACTTAGAAAATCCACCTCCCAGTTCTCTACGCCTGGGGTGTGGATCGCTAACAGGTGGCAAGAGTGAGACTCTGCCCAGCGAATTATCTTTGAGACTTCTAACATCGCTAGGGAACTCCTGGTTCCCCCTTGATGGTTGATGTAAGCCACAGTTGTGATGTTGTCCGACTGAAATCTGATGAACCTCAGTGTTGCTAACTGAGGCCAAGCTAGAAGAGCATTGAATATTGCTCTTAACTCCAGAATATTTATTGGGAGGAGTTTCTCCTCCTGAGTCCATGATCCCTGAGCCTTCAGGGAGTTCCAGACTGCACCCCAACCTAGAAGGCTGGCATCTGTTGTTACAATCGTCCAATCTGGCCTGCGAAAGGTCATACCCTTGGACAGATGGACCCGAGAAAGCCTCCAGAGAAGAGAATCTCTGGTCTCTTGATCCAGATTAAGTAGAGGGGACAAGTCTGAATAATCCCCATTCCACTGACTTAGCATGCATAATTGCAGCGGTCTGAGATGCAGGCGCGCAAATGGCACTATGTCCATTGCCGCTACCATTAAGCCGATTACTTCCATGCACTGAGCCACTGACGGGCGTGGAATGGAATGAAGGACACGGCAAGCATTTAGAAGTTTTGATAACCTGCACTCCGTCAGGTAAATTTTCATCTCTACAGAATCTATAAGAGTCCCTAGAAAGGAGACTCTTGTGAGTGGTGATAGAGAACTCTTTTCCACGTTCACTTTCCACCCATGCGACCTCAGAAATGCCAGAACTATCTCTGTATGAGACTTGGCAATTTGAAAGCTTGACGCCTGTATCAGGATGTTGTTTAGATACGGAGCCACCGCTATGCCTCGCGGTCTTAGAACCGCCAGAAGTGAGCCCAGAACCTTTGTAAAAATTCTCGGGGCAGTGGCCAACCCGAAGGGAAGAGCTACAAATTGGTAATGCCTGTCTCGAAAGGCAAACCTTAGGAACCGATGATGATCTTTGTGAATCGGTATGTGAAGGTAGGCATCCTTTAAGTCCACTGTGGTCATGTACTGACCCTCTTGGATCATGGGTAGGATGGTCCGAATAGTTTCCATTTTGAATGATGGAACTCTGAGGAATTTGTTTAAGATCTTTAGATCCAAGATTGGTCTGAAGGTTCCCTCTTTCTTGGGAACCACAAGCAGATTTGAATAAAATCCCTGTCCTTGTTCCGTCCGCGGAACTGGATGGATCACTTCCATTACTAGGAGGTCTTGCACACAGCTTAAGAATGCCTCTTTCTTTATCTGGTTTGCTGATAACCTTGAAAGATGAAATCTCCCTTGTGGAGGAGAAGCTTTGAAGTCCAGAAGATATCCCTGAGATATGATCTCCAACGCCCAGGGATCCTGAACATCTCTTGCCCACGCCTGGGCGAAGAGAGAAAGTCTGCCCCCCACTAGATCCGTTTCCGGATAGGGGGCCGTTCCTTCATGCTGTCTTGGGGGCAGCAGCAGGCTTTCTGGCCTGCTTGCCCTTGTTCCAGGACTGGTTAGGTTTCCAGGCCTGTCTGGAATGAGCAACAGTTCCCTCTTGTTTTGAAGCGGAGGAAGTTGATGCTGCTCCTGCCTTGAAATTTCAAAAGGCACGAAAATTAGACTGTTTGGCCTTTGATTTGGCCCTGTCCTGAGGAAGGGTATGACCCTTGCCTCCAGTAATGTCAGCAATAATTTCCTTCAAGCCAGGCCCGAATAGGGTCTGCCCCTTGAAAGGAATGTTGAGTAATTTAGACTTTGAAGTCACGTCAGCTGACCAGGATTTAAGCCATAGCGCCCTACGCGCCTGGATGGCGAATCCAGAATTCTTAGCCGTTAGTTTAGTCAAATGAACAATGGCATCAGAAACAAATGAGTTAGCTAGCTTAAGCGTTCTAAGCTTGTCAATAATTTCATTCAATGGAGCTGTCTGGATGGCCTCTTCCAGGGCCTCAAACCAGAATGCCGCCGCAGCCGTGACAGGCACAATGCATGCAAGGGGCTGCAAAATAAAACCTTGTTGAATAAACATTTTCTTAAGGTAACCCTCCAATTTTTTATCCATTGGATCTGAAAAAGCACAACTGTCCTCAACCGGGATAGTGGTACGCTTTGCTAAAGTAGAAACTGCTCCCTCCACCTTAGGGACCGTCTGCCATAAGTCCTGTGTAGTGGCGTCTATTGGAAACATTTTTCTAAATATAGGAGGTGGGGAAAAAGGCACACCGGGTCTATCCCACTCCTTGCTAATAATTTCTGTAAGCCTTTTAGGTATAGGAAAAACGTCAGTACACACCGGCACCGCATAGTATCTATCCAGCCTACACAATTTCTCTGGAATGGCAACTGTGTTACAGTCATTCAGAGCAGCTAATACCTCCCCAAGCAATACACGGAGGTTCTCAAGCTTAAATTTAAAATTAGAAATCTCTGAATCAGGTTTCCCCGAGTCAGAGATGTCACCCACAGACTGAAGCTCTCCGTCCTCATGTTCTGCATACTGTGACGCAGTATCAGACATGGCTCTAACAGCATTTGCGCGCTCTGTATCTCTCCTAACCCCAGAGCTATCGCGCTTGCCTCTTAATTCAGGCAATCTAGATAATACCTCTGACAGGGTATTATTCATGATTGCAGCCATGTCCTATATATGTAATAGTGAAAGACAGCACCTTTTTTTTCTTTCCTGGGGCACAGGAAAGGGTTAGCCAGACCCCAATATGTATTCAAAAGAAGTAGTTTTCCAGCCTCCAGTTAGATTTTAAAAAAACCTTTATTAATTTCTTACAGGGTCCATCATATCAACCAACAACGTTTCAAACCTATACCAGGTTCTTAATCATGTCAGACATGATTAAGAACCTGGTATAGGTTTGAAACGTTGTTGTTGGTTGATATGATGGACCCTGTAAGAAATGAATAAAGGTTTTTTTAAAATCTAACTGGAGGCTGGAAAACTACTTCTTTTGAATGCAGCCATGTCCTGCAAGATAATCGCTATGGGCGTCCCTGATGTAATTGGCGCCATATTAGCGTGCGTCCCCTGAGCGGGAGGCGAAGGCTCTGACATGTGGGGAGAGTTAGTCGGCATAACTTCCCCCTCGACAGAACCCTCTGGTGATAATTCTTTTATAGATAAAGACTGATCTTTACTGTTTAAGGTGAAATCAATACATTTAGTACACATTCTCCTATGGGGCTCCACCATGGCTTTCAAACATAATGAGCAAGTAGATTCCTCTGTGTCAGACATGTTTAAACAGACTAGCAATGAGACTAGCAAGCTTGGAAAACACTTTAAAACAAGTTTACAAGCAATATAAAAAACGTTACTGTGCCTTTAAGAAACACAAATTTTCCCAAATTTTGAAATCACAGTGAAAAAATGCAGTTACACTAACGAAATGTTTACAGTGTATGTAATAAGTTAGCAGAGCATTGCACCCACTTGCAAATGGATGATTAACCCCTTAATACCAAAAACGGAATAACAAATGACAAAAACGTTTTGTTTTTTTTAAACAGTCACAACAACTGCCACAGCTCTACTGTGGCTTTTTACCTCCCTCAATACGACTTTTGAAGCCTTTTGAGCCCTTCAGAGAAGTCCTGGATCATGCAGGAAGAAGCTGCAAAAAAGCGCTAAAATAGGCCCCTCCCACTCATATTACAACAGTGGGAAGCCTCAGGGAACTGTTTCTAGGCAAAATTCAAGCCAACCATGTGGAAAAAACTAGGCCCCAATAAGTTTTATCACCAAACATCTGTAAAAAACGATTAAACATGCCAGCAAACGTTTTAAAATACACTTTTATAAGAGTATGTATCTCTATTAATAAGCCTGATACCAGTCGCTATCACTGCATTTAAGGCTTTACTTACATTACTTCGGTATCAGCAGCATTTTCTAGCAAATTCCATCCCTAGAAAAATATTTTAACTGCACATACCTTATTGCAAGAAAACCTGCACGCTATCCCCCCTCTGAAGTTACCTCACTCCTCAGAATATGTGAGAACAGCAAAGGATCTTAGTTACTTCTGCTAAGATCATAGAAAACGCAGGCAGATTCTTCTTCTAAATACTGCCTGAGATAAACAGTACACTCCGGCACCATTTAAAAATAACAAACTTTTGATTGAAGAAATAAACTAAGTATAAAACACCACAGTCCTCTTATGACCTCCATCTTAGTTGAGAGTTGCAAGAGAATGACTGGGTATGACAGTGAGGGGAGGAGCTATATAGCAGCTCTGCTGTGGGTGATCCTCTTGCAACTTCCTGTTGGGAAGGAGAATATCCCACAAGTAATGGATGATCCGTGGACTGGATACACTTAACAAGAGAAATGAGAAGGTGGAGACAGTAAAAGATTGGCCAACTCCCAAGAACAAGAAAGATCTACAAAGATTTCTTGGCTTTTCAAACTACTATCGAAAATTCATTAAAGATTTCTCAAAGATCGCTAGACCACTTACACGACTTACTAGCAATTCCATCACATTCAACTGGTCTACCGAAGCTGTTGCTGCTTTCGAATACTTGAAGAACAGTTTCACTGCAGCTCCCATCTTAAGTTACCCTGACGTCAATCTCCAATACATCTTAGAGGTTGACTCTTCAGATTTTGCCATAGGCGCAGTCTTATCCCAAAGAAAGTCTATAACCGATCCTCTACATCCTGTATCTTATTACTCAAGGGTAATGAACGACGCAGAAATGAATTACGCTATCGGTGACAAAGAACTCTTGGCCATATGAAGATCTTTAGAATACTGGAGACACCTCCTAGAAGGTGCAAAACACCCCATAATCATTTTCACCAATCATAAAAATCTGCAGTACCTTCAAAGAAATAAGACCTTGTCTGCAAGACAGGTGCGATGGAGTTTATATTTTTCAAGATTTGATTTCCATATAATATACAGACCCTCTAGCAAAAATGGAAAAGCAGACGCTCTATCACTTCTACCCCAAAAGCCTCCGATAATAACCACTAAAATATCAATATTACCTAGTGAATGCTTCCTTGGACTTACAACAAAATTAATAACTGACATAAAGAATTCCTATCAAAGTGAGACTGACATTCCTTATTCCACTTTAACAAAGGTATTTATTACCATCAAAGGCAAATATTCGTTCCAACTCAACTTAGACCTACAAAATTACGTTATCACCATGATACTCCCATGTCAGGTCATCCAGGAATAAAACGCACTTATCACTTAATATCACAAACTTTTTGGTGGCCAGACATGAAAACCTCCGTTGAAGAGTACATACGGTCATGTATCACATGTGTCACATCAAAAACTCAAAGACAACTACCTTATGGCTTACTTAAGCCATTGCCTATTCCTGAAAAACCATGGCAACAAATTTCCATGGACTTCATCGTAGATTTACCACTCTCTCAAAACCAGAACACCATTTTAGTAATAATAGACATGTTCACCAAGATGGCTCACTTTATTCCTTTCCGAAAATTACCAACCTCATCTGAGACTGTCAAACTGTGTCTTGACAATATCATTAAACTACACGGGATGCCTGCAATTATTGTTACTGATCGAGGTACGCAGTTCACCTCACGATTCTGGTCCAAGCTTTGTCTTATGATGCAACTGGATCACCGCTTCAGTACATCTTTTCACCACCAAACTAACGGGCAAACCGAACGACTTAACCAATGGTTAGAAGAATATCTCAGATGTTACTGTTCCTATCAATAACATGACTGGCTTAACTTTCTCTCCATGGCAGAATATGCTTGCAAAAGTACTAACAATTCCTCAATAAACATGTCACAATTTTTCGCAAATTACGGCTATCATCCTGCTTTCAATTTAACACCTTCTACAGCTACAGACTCCCCAAAGGTTGAGGAATTATGTAATGGCCTTCTAAATAATTTCAAGGTCATCAGAGAAAACATCCAACTTGCCCAAGCGTCTCAAAAGCACTTTTACGATTTAAGACGAAGAACACCACCAAAGTATGCCATCGGAGATAAGGTCTGGCTCTCTACTAAGAATTTACACTTACAAGTCCCTAGTAAGAAGTTTCCCAACGTTTTTTAGGACCATTAGCAAAGTAGTCAACGACAATGCTGTCACTCTGAATTTACCACCCTCGCTCAGAGTTCACCCTACTTTCCATGTTTCTCTAGTGAAACCTTACCACCCAACCAGGGTCACAGATTCAGTATTACCTCCTGTTGCTACATCATCCGATTCCGATATTTACGAAGTTCAGTCCCTTCTTGATTCTAGGTACTCAGGTCAGGAATTGCAATATTTAGTCCACTGGAAGGGCTTCCCCTCGGAAGAAGACTCATGGGAGCCAGCCTCTAACCTCGCCGCTCCCATGCTTTTCGCCTTATTCCATCGGAGGAATCCTGACCGGCCTAGACCACAAGCTGAGGATCAGCTTGTTCGGGAGGGGGTCATGTCAGGGATTCTATGTAATTGTAGTATTTCTCCTTTAAATATCCTGTTTGTCTTTTGGGACCTGCCCACTTTACCTTTATAGGTAACTTCCTCTATAGGCATTGTGCTTAGTGTTTTGTTGCTGTGCAACCTGTCAGTTGCATTAACTTGAGCCTTGCTCTGGATTACACTTGTGTGAAAACTTATCCTGTGATTAACCTTCTTATTCTGCTTGATACAAGTTCTAGGGTGAAAAACACTTTATTCATTCTTCCTGCAGTGCTACCGGAACCTACACTTAAAAACAACTTGCAGTTTCTCAAAGACCGGACCTCAGCTGTTCTGAACAGCACCAAAGCTTATCTGGACTTTCCATTCACTCTGATCAGGAGGAATCAGGTACTCACTTTGACATATATAATCTGCAAGTTTGTCAGTAAGGATATCTTTGATTCCTCTGCTATATTGAAACCACAACAGCACATCACCTGTTCTGACATCACTAGCTCAGCCGGAATCAAGGAAGCTGTTCACTGAACAGTAAAACTCCTCCTCCTCCTTGTTTTTACTCTGTGCTGCCTGCAGCTCCTGAACTCTGTAAATTTCCTTTTGATTGCAAACTCCAATCTGTTTAACTAACTGTGATTCTCCTAACCAAGAAGGTTACCTTGTTTAGCACCTGTGAATAATAACTAGTATCTTGGAAATTGTTACTATAGTCTGTGTGGACTTACTTTTATTACAACAGACCTCCCAGGGGGAATGAATCCTTCCTGTCTTAAAGGCACACCACCTGGTGTTGCTTATAAAACTCATTCATTCAGAACAGGGTATTGCAGTGTTTCCTTATTTGGACGATATCTTGGTACTAGCTCAGTCTTTACATTCTGCAGAATCTCACACGAATGGTTGGAGGATCAATTTACCAAAAAGTTTCTCGATTCCTCAGACAAGGGTCACCTTTTTAGGTTTCCAGATAGATTCAGTGTCCATGACTCTGTCTCTAACAGACAAGAGAAGATTAAATTTGGTTTTAGCTTGTTGGAACCTTCAGTCTCAACCATTCCCTTCAGTAGCTATGTGCATGGAAGTTTTAGGTCTCATGACTGCAGCATTGGAAGAGATCCCCTTTGCTCGTTTTCACATGAGACCTCTCCAGCTTTGTATGCTGAACCAGTGGTACGGGATTATACAAAGATATCACAATTAATATCCTTAAATCCCAATGTTCGACTATCTCTGACTTGGTGGTTAGATCACCATCGTATAATTTTAGGGGCCTCTTTTGTTCATCCAACCTGGACTGTAATCACAACAGATGCAAGTCTTTCAGGTTGGGGAGCTGTCTGGGGATCTCAGACAGCACAAGGGGTTTGGAAATATCAAGAGGCGAGATTACCAATCAATATTGTGGAACTCCGTGCGATTTTCAGGGTTAATAAGTGTAAGATTAGGGGTGTTTAGACTCGGGGTTCATGTTAGGGTGTTAGGTGTAGACATAACTTTTATTTCCCCATAGGAATCAATGGGGCTGGGTTAACGAGCTTTACGCTGCTTTTTTGCAGGTGTTAGACTTTTTCTCAGCCAGCTCTCCCGTTGATTCCTATGGGGAAATCGTGCACTGACTTAAGCAGCGCTGGTATTGGAGTGCAGTAATGAGCAAAATTTTGCTCAACGCTCACTTCTTGTCTTTTACCGACGGGTTTCTGAAAATTCGTAATACCAGCGCTGCAGGTAAGTGAGCGGTGAGGGAAAACTTCTCGTTAGCACCGCATAGCCTCTAACGCAAAACTCGTAATCTGGGCCTTTGTTTTTTATTTAAATTTACTGTCCGTTAAAATGCTGTCTGCAGTAAAGTGAAAATATATATAGCAAAATAGGAGTCTCTGTCCTTGTAATAAAATCCTAGATCCTGTTCCTCTAGACGCAGTTTTCCTAACCGCGGTACTCAAGTACCCCCAACAGGCCTGGTTTTCATTATATCTGAACTAGTGCATAGGTGAAGTAATCAGCTGATCAGTAACCAACCTGCTCTCATCCATCAGATGATTATTTCACATGTGCTCTAGTTCAGCTATAATGAAAACCAGGACTGTGTTTGGGTACTTGAGGACCGTGGTTGGGAAACACTGCTCTAGAGGAACTGGAACAATAATTCCCAGGGAGGATAGGTCCTCTATGCAGTTTAAGAAGGCCTCCCCCCTCTTTACTTGCTTTGAGGATAGTCTTGACAGGAGAAAACTAAATGTATGCTTACCTGATAAATTTCTTTCCGGACATGGAGAGTCCACAACATCATTCCAATTACTAGTGGGATATTCACTCCTGGCCAGCAGGAGGAGGCAAAGAGCACCCCAGCAGAGCTGTTAAGTATCACTTCCCTTACCCATAACCCCCAGTCAAAAATAAGGTAAGGCGAATCGAACTGCAGAGCCAATGGTTCAGAAACTCTGCGAGCAGAGGAAATAGCAATAAGAAATCATCATCAATTACTAGGATCATCATCAATTACTAGGGTTGCACCGATAACTATACTAGTATCGGTGCCAATGCACCGATACTTAAACCGATACCTCCACTTTCGACCCATACGCCATCTTGTGACGTTTTTCAAACTGCTTGTTCCCATTTTATTTTAAGCTGGAGTGAAGACTTAAAGGGACAGTCTACACCAGAGTATTTATTGTTTTAAAAGATAGATAATCCCTTTATTACCCATTCCTCAGTTTTGCATAACCAACACTGTTATATTAATACACTTTTTATCTCTGTGATTATCTTGTATCTAAGTCTCAGCAAACTGCCTCATTATTTCAGTTCTTTTGACAGACTTGCATTGTAGCCAATCAGTGCTGGCTCATATGAACTCCATGTGCATGAGCACAGTGTTATCTGTATGAAACACATGAACTAACACCCTTTAGTGATGAAAAATATCTTGAACAATTGTGCTCAAAACCTACTGTACTCTGAGGAACATCCTTAGCCAGGGCTGGACTGGGATAAAAAAAAAAAGCCCTGGAAAAATATGAAGACCAGCCATATTTTCTGTTGAGTCAGTAGAATGCAATGCCCCCTTTTTCTCAAAGGTGATTACTGGGACATTCCTTCCCCAATGTTTTTTCAGAACCAAATTATATTACTTTGTATTAAATACAAATGTCAGATTGATGTTATATAGGCACCCTACAACCCAATTGCATCCAGTAATCACCCCTTTAAATTGTAGCTTTCCAGCCCCAACTACTGTGTCACGCTCAGCTGCTGGGAAGCTCTGCAGTCCTCTCTGTGTGCTTGATTGACAGGTGTCTGAGCCACCCCTTCCTGATGATGTCACAACCAGGCTTTTTATTCTTGGCTTCCTGTTTCTCCAGTGCCAGTTTGTTTGTTAACTTTTAAGCTTCTACGTTGGGCTCATGACAACATTTCAGCAGGTCATCCGGGAATAACCAATACATTGTGGAAACTGAAGCAGCATGTTTGGTGGTCCACTATGAGGAGGGATGTTAAGGATTATATTGCTGCTTGTAGTTTTTGTGCTTCGAACAAACAATCTTCTCATCGACCGTTTGGTCTATTACACCCTCTTCCTATTCCTCATTACCCTTGGTCTCACTTATCCATGGACTTTGTTACAGATCTTCCTGTTTCTGCTGGAAATACGACCATTTGGGTAGTGGTGGATCGGTTCTCCAAGTCTGCTCACTTCATACCTCTTCCAGGCTTGCCTTCAGCTCAAAGACTTTCTGAACTCTTTGTTCTACATATATCTCGTTTACATGGTTTTCCCACTGACATAGTCTCAGATCGTGGAGTCCAATTTGTTTCCAAATTTTGGAGGTCTTTTTGTAAACACTTCGGAATCAACATATCACTTTCTACTGCACACCATCCTCAATCCAACAGACAGACTGAGCGTGTAAATCAAGCCTTGGAATCTTTTCTAAGACATTATGTAGACAATCACCACTCCAACTGGTCTCAGTTATTGCCTTTGGCGGAATTAGCTCACAACTCACGTTATAACGCCTCATTACAGACCTCTCCCTTTAAGGCAGCTTATGGATTTGAATCTAGAACCTTTCCTATGATTACCAGTTCTACTGAAGTTCCTGGAGCAGATCGTACAGTGAAAAATCTCAGTAATCACTGGCAACTCATTCGTCAAAATCTACTCTCTTCTTCCTTAAGACATAAGAAATATGCTGATCACAGAAGGTGCAAGGCTCCTTTACTTCGTACTGGAGACAGAGTATTTTTATCCACCAGATTCATACGTCTAAAACAACCTTGTACCAAGTTGGGTCCTAAGTACATTGGACCTCTTCGAATTGTTTCCAGAGTTTGTTCTTCTGCATACTGCCTGGCCTTACCCAAGACTCTCAAGATCCATCCAGTGTTTCATGTCTTCCTACTCAAGCCAGTCATCTACAATCGGTACTCTATCAAGAGTAAACCACCGCCTCCACTTTCCGTAGAGGGAACTTCTGAGTTTGAAGTCAGCCAGATTCTCGATTCCAAGCTACGGGGCAATCGGCTGTACTACCTGTTTCTCCAGTGCCAGTTTGTTTGTTAACTTTTTGGCTTCTGATAGGATTTCGCTGAGGAATCTCTCTAACTGCTGCTTTTCTGTTGCCAATCTCTTCAAGGATTTACTATGCTGGATTAACCTTCAACCTCCTGATTACCTGTCTCCAAACAATGCAAGTACTGTTTGTTTTGTGAAACTTTCAAACTTCCTGTTTACCTGCTGCAAACCCTGCATATTCAGACTACTCTGTGTACTGCCAAACTATTCAAATACTGTTATTTCTGTGAAACCTTCAATCTGCATGTTTACCTGTTTCCAAACTCTGCAAATACAATTATTCAGTGTAAACCTTCAAACTGCTTGATATCCTGTTGCCAATCTCAACAAGTACTGATTAATCTGTGTTAACCTTCAAACTACCAGCTTACCTGTTGCTATCTCTGCAAGTTCTGACAACACAGTGTTAACCTTCAAACTACCTGATTACATGTTGTTAATTCTGCAAGTTCTGACTACACAGTGTTTACCCTCAAACTGCCTGATTACCTGTTGCATACTCTGCAAAGACTGTCTACACAGTGTTAACTCTCAAACTGCCTGATTACCTGTTGCATACTCTGCAAAGACTGTCTACTCAGTGTTAACCCTCAAACTGCCTGATTACCTGTTGCATACTCTGCAAAGACTGTCTACACAGTGTTAACCTTCAGACTGCCTGATAACAAATGACCTACTCCTGCATTATTAACTGTTTCCTGTTTTACCCTTCTTCTGTCTGAGTATAAGTGGACTATCCCTGCTCTCCTGATACTGTGGAAGACATTTCCTGAAACCAGTTCCTTATTCAGAAGTCTATCTGGCTGATATCATGAATTACTTTGGCACAGGCTAACCCTGCTCCATATCGTGAGTACTTTGTTTTTTGGAGGTTGTCGTGGGGTCACGTCCTGGATTAAACTCAGAGTGCAAGGGTGTTGTTTAAGTTCGCCCTAGCATTTGGGTCGTCTTCTGGACATTTCCTAACCTGACATACTGCAGCTGATATTTATTGTTATTATTAATATATTTTATTGTAATATTTTTATTTATAAACATGTTCTGTGAACTTTGTGACAACAATCAAATAACACTGTTTAATTATTTCAAAATGTATTTTGAGTTACAGTTCATAATTATAAAGAAGCTATCTTAAATCATTATTGTGCTTGGTATACTGTCATATGACATAAAAAAAAATATTAGTAATTGGTATCAGTGAGTATTTGAAAAAAGTATTGGTACTTGTACTCGGTCTTAAAAAAATGGTATTGGTGCAACCCTATCAATTACTGTGGGGAATATCCATCCAGGCCAGCAGGAGGAGGCAAAGAGGCAAAGAGAACCACAGCAAAGATGTTAAGTATCACTTACCTTCCCACAAACCCCAGTCATTTGCTATATGTGGATGGGTGTCTTTTGGTAAGTATGTTTTCTTTACTTAAGTCACTCTCAGCTATGGTTTGACACTTTATGTATTAATTTAAAGTTCTAAATATATGTATTGTACTTATATTTGCCATGAGTAAGATTTATGTATATTTCCTATTATATTTTTATGTCAGTTTCATATTTGGGAAAAGCATTTATTAGGGGGGGGGGGGGATTTCTTACCTGGGGTATAGTTTTTTTTTTCAAATTGACTGTTTTTCATTAAATTTTGCAAGCAAAATTAGGCTTGCAAGGGCGCCAAAGTATATTGCGTCATTCTTGGCACAAGATTTTTTGGCGCGAAGTATCATTCAATAAAGCAAAATTCATCATTTAGTTGACGCCGAGTTCCTTTCACAATGTTGCCTCTTCAATGACGCGAGTGTGTCATTTCCGGATGTTGTTAGCGCCAAAAACAATTCTGTTTGCGTTGTGCGTCATACTTGGCGCCAAATATTTTCATTATTTAAAACCCCATTCCTATATGCCTCTTGCCTTTTTCTCTATCAGAGGGCTATGCTGTTTGCATTTTTTTACCATTCCTGAAACTGCCATATAAGGAAATTGATAATTTTGCTTTATATGTTGTTGTTTTTCTAACATTTGCAAGATGTCTCAATCTGATCCTGTCTCAGAAACCCCTGTTGGAACCCTGCTGCCTGATAACAGTTCTACCAAAGCTAAGTGCATTTGTTGTAAATTTGTAGAGATTATATCTTATAGCTCTTCAAGTTTGGCCTCTGTTGAAGAAAGAACCGTTCATTTGTTTTCAGACAGACAATATCACAACTGTGGTATATGTCAATCACCAGGGTGGGACTCACAGTCCCCAAGTTATGAAAGAAGTATCTCGGATACTTGCTTGGGCGGAATCCAGCTCCTGTCTAATTTCTGCGGTTCATATCCCAGGTATAGACAATTGTGAAGCGGATTATCTCAGCCGTCAGACTTTATATCCAGGTGAGTGGTCCCTCCATCCGGATGTGTTTTCTCAGATTGTTCGGATGCGGGGTCTTCTAGAAATAGATCTGATGGCTTCTCATCTAAACAAGAAACTTCCCAGATACCTGTCCAGGTCCAGGGATCCTCAGGCGGTAGCAGTGGATGCATTGACAGTTCCTTGGTGTTACCAACTTGCTTATATTTTCCCGCCTCTAGTTCTTCTTCCAAGAGTGATCTCCAAAATCATCATGGAACAATTGTTTGTGTTGCTGGTAGCTCCAGCATGGCCTCACAGGTTTTGGTATGCGGATCTTGTTCGAATGTCCAGTTGCCAACCTTGGCCACTTCCATTAAGGCTAGACCTTCTGTCTCAAGGTCCGTTTTCCATCAGGATCTCAAATCATTAAATTTGAAGGTATGGAAATTTAACGCTTAGTCTTAGATGTTTCTCTGACCCAGTGATTAATACTGTTACAGGCTCGTAAATCTGTTTCTAGGAAGATTTATTATTGAGTTTGAAAGACTTATATTTCATGGTGTTCTTCTCATAAATTCTCTTGGCATTCTTTTAGAATTCATAAAATTTTACAGTTTCTTCTGCATGGTTTGGATAAGGGTTAGTCTACAAGTTCCTTGAAGGGACAAATCTCTGCTCTTTCTGTTTTATTTCACAGAAAGATTGCTAAACTTCCTGATATTCACTGTTTTGTACATGCTTTGGTCTGTATCAAGCCTGTCATTAAATCAATCTCTCCTCCTTGATGTCTTAATTTGGTTTTGAAGGCTTTACAGGCTCCTCCGTTTGAGCCTATGCATTCTTTGGACATTAAACTACTTTTTTGGAAAGTGTTGTTCATTTTGGCCATCTCTTCTGCTAGAAGGGTTTCTGAATTATCTGCTCTTTCTTGTGAATCTCCTTTTCTGATTTTTCATCAGGATAAGGCGGTTTTGCAGACTTCATTTAAATTCTTACCTAAGGTTGTGAATTCTAACAACATTAATAGAGAAATTACAAAAAATTGTGGAACTGATGCAAACAAATGCTAACCAGAATTGAAGTCAACTATAAATAGCGCATCTAATGACACCAATATTGCCAAGATTGCTGCTAGCATCAGTGCCCGGAGCTACTTTGAGGCCCTGACCTCTTCCATAACCCCCCGGCAGGGCAAACTTCTACCCTGTCGTTACGTGGCACTACACAAGTGCTGAATTGCAACCAGGTACTACCTATTAACTCTATGGGACTCAGCATTTAGCATGAAACACATTCAGGAAGCAATTTATGTACCCCTAGAAGAGCATTTCCTCAGGCTACATCGACTGGTGGATCGATGTTTTAGCTCTAGCGACCCTACTACCCATGATTCCACAACAGCGGCAGAGGACACTAGCAGAGATTCATATTCCCAACATGAAGGCCACTCAGCGACCCTTTCCTACCTGCAATACTCAGAGCCGGACCCCCAGGAGCTAGAGACGTCCGGGGCACACATTGAAGGCAGCAATTACAGCGAGCTGAGGCCGAGGAGCGCTGAGGTCTTGGTTTGCGCTATAGATGCCAATCCCTTCGTCCTGCCAGAGAAGGAGCCCTGCAGTCTGATCCCACCCTACCTGACACAAAACAGAGAGTCTACAGCAGGCCGTGAAGTGGTCTGCGTGGAGATCATGAGCATCGAGCAGAGGCATTATCTTACCCTGATCACGGGACACATCACTGATGGGGTCAGTCTGTTAAGGCGTTCCGGCGTAGGATGAAGGTTGAAAACCCACAAGGGCAATAGAGATGTGAGAGATGGCGCAGAAGTATCTTAATATCTCCTAAGCCGTTTCCAGATGAACATTGGGACTGTTCTTTTATTGCCACATCCTTATGGGGACTCTTTTTACCTTATAACTAAGGTCTCTATACCTGCCCAAATCTAGCATACCAGAATCCTAATGACGGCACTAAGGCCTGAAGTTTGGGGGTAATCGTTTGGGCACTATAGCAAGTATTACAAGCTATTTTAGATAGATTTCATAGCTCCGATTATCTATGTATGTATACATTCTCTCCCCCCCCCCGTATATAATTGTAATTTATATGGTTTGCTGCCTTGATCATTTAAATTGTTTGTACTGCTTACATGACAACTTTAATTCCCCTTGTAAGGTTATCTATTGTTCTGTCATTCGCAGAGAACAGTTGTGAAGGGTTGCATATGTGTTTGAAAGTTATACAATTTAATTTTTAGGAATATGTTCAAATATTTTTTCATTGAATTATCCTGCTGTTTAGGGCTTATATGTTTAACTACACAACTGGAATCTAAAGCAAACAATCTCTAATAGGTTATCTCTCTATGTCCTATATCCACTGCAAATGTACTCAATATCATTCACATTCAGAGTAAAACACCAGCATAGGCACATGACGCTTTAACTCATTTATGCTACTAGATGTCACAGAGGTTCATCTCAAGGTAGACAATACACCCATACGTATGGCCTCTCTGTGTTAGGTAGAATCAACCTAGAAAGCCCATAGGCTATTCAACACTCCTTGTATCCGCATTTTAATTGAGCTCTTATTATGCTTTTATCTCCCATAACCTTGTAGATATCCTCCATTTGATATTCTTCGGCTATGTATCATACTTCCAATGCCGAACTTTCAGCGGCCGAGACAGTAGAGCAGTGATTTGCAACCTTTTTTTGCCGTGGCACACTTTTTTTACATTAAAAAATCCTGTGGCACACCACCATCCCTAAATGTTACAAAATCACACATTGTAGCCTAATACAGGATATATATATGTGTATATATATATATATATATATATATATATATGTATGTATATATATATATATATATATATATATACACACACACGCACTGTACTGTGCTGTCATGCCATGCCTCCTACAAACTATACATGACATATTGACACTCATTCACAAACAATCATAATGATTGTCTGTGAATGAATGTCAATGTCATGGTTGTAAATGATGCCTGATGAGCCTGTCACATACCTCCCAATATTTCAAAATTTGAAAGAGGGACACCCCCGCACTGTTGTCAGCCGCGGCACACCTGAGGATCTCTCACGGTACACTAGTGTGCCACGGCACACTGGTTGAAAAACACTGCAGTAGAGGCATACTCATTTCATTGAAGTTAGGGGATTAAACTGATATTTTTAGATAGCAGACTTAGTATTCTATTAGGTTTATGGATACAGGGATGATCTTGACAAAGACCTTTCATATATAGTATATAAATTGGCCTAGCTCCTGGTGTTTTTTATTTGGTTCTGGTAAATGATTCCAGCTTAGCTCTGTTGCACAGTGAGTTGGTTATTTACTTCAAGATTGCCCTCACCCCTTTTATTCACACTGACCTTCTGACGATGTGGATTTATGGACTTGCATAAGAATTTAACATACTCTGTGTTAGGGGTAATGTGAACCTGACTGCAGCCATATTGTTCCTCGCAGCCATCTTGTGATGATTAGCATCCATTTTGTAATAATTAGACTTTATTATACTGGGTTATTATGTAGTGGGAACTATGTGCTTGTTATGGTACTTTCCTTAGCTGTTCGGCCTTGTAGATGTTCTCTGGCTGTACGCCCAGAAGAATATTATATCAATAAGATGGTCCAGCAACCTTGTTGTCTCTGCAGATGTTAGCTTATTATGACTATAGATTATTGTTATGAGCTAGTAACTTTCCAGAATCACACTGTGTTTTACTCTGTATAACTGTGTAAAATGACACGGTCATAACGTGTCATCCCCTTAACCCTATATGCTGTTACTGAAGTCTATAAGATATGCTTGCACTGTTAAATAAACATGATTGGCTTTAGATCATATTGCTGCATGGTCTGAGTCATTCTAAGGGATCCTTATTAGATAATCTACATCTGCTTCAGCTGGTACAGCGGCCCAGAGGCTTCGGCCTGACCTGACACTCCCCCCTTGGGAATAACACCAAACAATTTTGGTGTCAGTTATGTGGGATTCGCAGTGGGTGAGTATGAGTGCTTTTACCATGCTTTCCTTCTGTGAATCTGAACCTAAATTTAGTCTGGTAATAGGTGTTGATAATATATGATAAAGGTTTAAGGGGTTCCTGCGGTTGAGGCGCAGGTTTGCGGAGGTTAAAGTCCTGCCGGCAGTTGTGATAACCCCTCCAGCCAGGATGATAGTCCTGGGCTGGTTTACGACAGGTATTGTGAGTCCTGTCTGTGATAAGCGCGCAAGAAATAAATGCCATTTGACGGGAGATTTTAAGTTAAGCTCCCCCGTGCAAGTTGGCAGTGAGTGAGTCTCACGTGTGTTAAAGTTTCCCATATTCATTCCCATAGTAGAGTTTTGTTACCCACCTGAAACTCATGTTGATATCTGATGCTTGCTTTGCTTTGTTTATTTGTGTTTTGCTGCTATAAAATGATGCTGTGCTTAGAAAATAATCAGTGGCTATGCATGTTATTATTGTGGCTATTATTGTGTGGAGGAATGGGACCTACTTATAGATAATAATGCACAGAGAAAATTACATGTATAAGGTCGACAAAAAAGGTTAATAGTTTCTGCTAAAGACAGAAACATTTCAAAACACTGTCAGTGAGCACTGCTGTGTGGTAAATAGAGAAATCTCTGTGTTAAAAAAATGTAGCAGGCAAAGAAGGGGGGCCACCACTGAGCACGCACACAGAACAGAAAAAAGAAAAAAACTGTTACAGCAGCTCCGTTTTTAAAACTTTTTGTTTGCTTGCAGTAATGAAAAGGAAATTTTGTATATTGTGATGCATAATGTGTGATGGTCTTTGTGTGATGGTCTGTCGGTTCTCACTGTGGTATGCGTGTAACAGATTTACTCTAAACCAAAAACAGAATGTATTATTTGAAAATTGTTGCCCCAATCCATGCAGAAAATGGCCATTCTGCGTGGATTCTGGTTAAAATACATTGTAAATTTGGTGGTATTTTTATATGTCTTTGGTACGCTATGAAATAGATGTTTTTCTGAGAAAGGAAAAAAGGGAGTGATTCTCTGGTATGCGAGATGAGATGGGTTTGTGTGTCTGTATCGCTGTAAAAATGTTTCTTTCTGTTTCTCTGCTGGGAAATCAGACATTGTCAGGAGGTATTTTGTAGTGTTATTTTTTTATACCTGTATTTTAAAGTCAACAGCATGTTTTAAGTATGTGGTATTAATAAGCAGTTTTAGTTTTAAGTGATAATTGTTTTTCGGCATGTAAATATATGATATTGTTTTTGCAAGTGAAGTAACGGCTTTGAAAGTGGCTTTGAAAGTGCGATGGTGTGTGTGATTTTTGTCACGCTCTGGTAAATATGAGAGTTCTTCTGGTATGATTAATCAGATAACGTATGTTGTATTTGTAAGGTCTGTGCACGGAGTTACTGAAAAATATGAAATATAGTTATAGGCTGTAATTGTAATTCTAACTAAAAGTTTGTCCGTTTCTGTTGCAAGTAAATTAATCTGCAGGTCATGCTACAGTACAGAGGTGGAATTTGTGTGGTAAATCATACAAGCAGCCTAACTTATGGTTGGGATATACATATGTAATTTACATGATAAATGGTTAGCCCTTAAAGGGACAGTCCACTGTACAATTGTTTTTATATTAGTGTCTTTTCAATGACTTGTTATACAAGCTGCATAGTATAAAATGTAGGAGAAGTTGCATTTGTAAGTTTGTGTATAGATGATGTAAATTGTAATGGGTTGAATTTCGGATAATCCTTATCTTATATTTGTCTGTAAAATCAGAGCTCAGTGCGTAGACGGAGCAATAGAAAATTATCATTTTATTATTTAAAGGATCAGTTCACTCTGGTGAAAGGAGTTCAGGAGCAGCAATAACACTGTATTACTAGTTTGCAAAATATATTTTAAGAGACCTTTCTTTGTATTATTCTTTTTAAATCTGCCGTTTAGTTAGCAGATATTTCTGTGCAGTATAACTTAATTCTCTCTGTAATGCAAACTGAATTGATAAGTTGCCTACAATTTTAGTGTAGCGATCTGTGGGACTAGCGAAAAAAAAAAAACAACAAGAAAAACAGAGGAGTGAAAATATTTAAAGGGATACAGGCAAACTGGTATAACATCTGAGAATTTTAAGGGAATATTAACAGAAAAGACAATGAGGTTTACTGTAAGCCTAACACTAGTATATTTAACTGTGTTAGCAGCTTCAATTAAAGATTATTTTTTAGTTTGGGTAAAATGTCCCTTTAACTAGCCTGCATCCCACTGTGAGTGCGTTTTTATGCTGCTTAGGCTATTTAATGAACGTCAGTATACATTTTTCTCATAAGTAAGGCCAATGGATCATTGGGAATAATTTAAAGGGGAAATTTTATTGTTATTCGTGAGTAGCAAGCTTATTTTTGTGTTATATACGATTGATTATATTTGGCTGGAGAGCTGCAGAATGGTGAATACCAAATTATACACAGACTTAGATCCTATTTTGTTGTTGTTGAAATAAGTAGCATTTATCAAGTTTTAGTGTGAATTTTATATTTTTAAACAGTAAACAGTGTTTCTCCTTTTAGTAAAAATGAAACTTTGAGCTTGCCTTACTATCCTTGAGAAGAATGATAACACTGTGCATGTTTTGGTTTTCTTTAAAAAAAAAAAAAAAAAAAAAAAAAAAAAAGTTCTCTCTTTTGTTTGGCTTTGTCGCAGAGAGAAAGATTTGTACTTTACATTTAAATCGGCAGTACTGGTGTTCTATGTTATAAAGAATGATAACTATAAATTGCTAACTGCAAGAAAACAGAATTTATGCTTACCTGATAAATTTCTTTCTCTTACGTGTATCCGGTCCACGGCTTCATCCTTACTTGTGGGATATTCTCAATCCCTACAGGAAGTGGCAAAGAGAGCACACAGCAGAGCTGTCCATGTAGCTCCCCTCAGGCTCCGCCCCCCAGTCATTAGACCGACGGTTTGGAGAAAAAGGAGAACCATAGGGTGCAGTGGTGACTGTAGTTTACAAAAATAAATTTAAACCTGACTAAATCACCAGGGTGGGCCGTGGACCGGATACACCGTAAGAGAAAGAAATTTATCAGGTAAGCATAAAACATAATTTATGCTTACCTGATAAATTCCTTTCTTCTGTTGTGTGATCAGTCCACGGGTCATCATTACTTCTGGGATATAACTCCTCCCCAACAGGAAATGCAAGAGGATTCACCCAGCAGAGCTGCATATAGCTCCTCCCCTCTACGTCAGTCCCAGTCATTCGACCAAGAATCAACGAGAAAGGAGTAACCAAGGGTGAAGTGGTGACTGGAGTATAATTTAAAAGATATTTACCTGCCTTAAAACAGGGCGGGCCGTGGACTGATCACACAACAGAAGAAAGGAATTTATCAGGTAAGCATAAATTATGTTTTCTTCTGTTATGTGTGATCAGTCCACGGGTCATCATTACTTCTGGGATACCAATACCAAAGCAAAAGTACACGGATGACGGGAGGGATAGGCAGGCTCATTATACAGAAGGAACCACTGCCTGAAGAACCTTTCTCCCAAAAATAGCCTCCGAAGAAGCAAAAGTGTCAAATTTGTAAAATTTGGAAAAAGTATGAAGCGAAGACCAAGTTGCAGCCTTGCAAATCTGTTCAACAGAGGCCTCATTCTTAAAGGCCCAAGTGGAAGCCACAGCTCTAGTGGAGTGAGCTGTAATTCTTTCAGGAGGCTGCTGTCCAGCAGTCTCATAGGCTAAACGTATTATGCTACGAAGCCAAAAAGAGAGAGAGGTAGCAGAAGCTTTTTGACCTCTCCTCTGTCCAGAGTAAACGACAAACAAGGAAGAAGTTTGGCGAAAATCTTTAGTTGCCTGCAAGTAGAACTTGAGGGCACGAACTACATCCAGATTGTGTAAAAGACGTTCCTTCTTTGAAGAAGGATTTGGACACAAGGATGGGACAACAATCTCTTGATTGATGTTCCTGTTAGTGACTACCTTAGGTAAGAACCCAGGTTTAGTACGCAGAACTACCTTGTCTGAGTGAAAAATCAGATAAGGGGAATCACAATGTAAGGCTGATAACTCAGAGACTCTTCGAGCCGAGGAAATAGCCATTAAAAACAGAACTTTCCAAGATAACATTTTTATATCAATGGAATGAAGGGGTTCAAACGGAACACCCTGTAAAACGTTAAGAACTAAGTTTAAACTCCATGGTGGAGCAACAGCTTTAAACACAGGCTTGATCCTAGCTAAAGCCTGACAAAAGGACTGGACGTCTGGATTTTCTGACAGACGTCTGTGTAACAAGATGGACAGAGCTGAAATCTGTCCCTTTAATGAACTAGCTGATAAACCCTTTTCTAAACCTTCTTGTAGAAAAGACAATATCCTAGCGATCCTAACCTTACTCCAGGAGTAACCTTTGGATTCGCACCAGTATAGGTATTTCCGCCATATTTTATGGTAAATCCTTCTGGTAACAGGCTTCCTAGCCTGAATCAGGGTATCAATAACCGACTCAGAAAAACCACGTTTTGATAAAATCAAGCGTTCAATTTCCAAGCAGTCAGCTTCAGAGAAGTTAGATTTTGATGTTTGAATGGACCCTGTATCAGAAGGTCCTGTCTTAGAGGTAGAGACCAAGGCGGACAGGATGACATGTCCACTAGATCTGCATACCAAGTCCTGCGTGGCCAAGCAGGTGCTATTAGAATTACTGATGCTCTCTCCTGTTTGATTTTGGCAATCAATCGAGGAAGCAACGGGAAGGGTGGAAACACATAAGCCATCCTGAAGTTCCAAGGTGCTGTCAAAGCATCTATCAGAACTGCTCCCGGATCCCTGGATCTGGACCCGTAGCGAGGAAGTTTGGCGTTCTGGCGAGACGCCATGAGATCTATCTCTGGTTTGCCCCAACGTCGAAGTATTTGGGCAAAGACCTCCGGATGAAGTTCCCACTCCCCCGGATGAAGAGTCTGGCGACTCAAGAAATCCGCCTCCCAGTTCTCCACTCCCGGGATGTGGATTGCTGACAGGTGGCAAGAGTGAGACTCTGCCCAGCGAATTATCTTTGATACTTCCATCATTGCTAGGGAGCTTCTTGTCCCTCCCTGATGGTTGATGTAAGCTACAGTCGTGATGTTGTCCGACTGAAACCTGATGAACCCCCGAGTTATTAACTGGGGCCAAGCCAGAAGGGCATTGAGAACTGCTCTCAATTCCAGAATGTTTATTGGAAGGAGACTCTCCTCCTGATTCCATAGTCCCTGAGCCTTCAGAGAATTCCAGACAGCGCCCCAACCTAGTAGGCTGGCGTCTGTTGTTACAATTGTCCAGTCTGGCCTGCTGAATGGCATCCCCCTGGACAGGTGTGGCCGATAAAGCCACCATAGAAGAGAATTTCTGGTCTCTTGATTCAGATTCAGAGTAGGGGACAAATCTGAGTAATCCCCATTCCACTGACTTAGCATGCATAATTGCAGCGGTCTGAGGTGTAGGCGTGCAAAAGGTACTATGTCCATTGCCGCTACCATTAAACCGATCACCTCCATGCATTGAGCTACTGACGGGTGTTGAATGGAATGAAGGACGCGGCATGCATTTTGAAGTTTTGTTAACCTGTCTTCTGTCAGGTAAATCTTCATCTCTACAGAATCTATAAGAGTCCCCAAGAATGGAACTCTTGTGAGAGGAAAGAGAGAACTCTTCTTTTCGTTCACTTTCCATCCATGCGACCTTAGAAATGCCAGAACTAACTCTGTATGAGACTTGGCAGTTTGAAAGCTTGAAGCTTGTATTAGAATGTCGTCTAGGTACGGGGCTACCGAAATCCCTCGCGGTCTTAGTACCGCTAGAAGGGCACCCAGAACCTTTGTGAAGATTCTTGGAGCCGTAGCCAATCCGAATGGAAGAGCTACAAACTGGTAGTGCCTGTCTAAGAAGGCAAACCTTAGATACCGGTGATGATCTTTGTGGATCGGTATGTGAAGGTAAGCATCCTTTAAATCCACTGTGGTCATGTACTGACCCTCTTGGATCATGGGTAAGATTGTCCGAATAGTTTCCATTTTGAACGATGGAACTCTTAGGAATTTGTTTAGAGTCTTTAAATCTAAGATTGGCCTGAAAGTTCCCTCTTTTTTGGGAACCACAAACAGGTTTGAGTAGAACCCTTGTCCTTGTTCCGACCACGGAACCGGATGGATCACTCCCATTGTTAACAGATCTTGTACGCAGCGTAGAAACGCTTCTTTCTTTATCTGGTTTGTTGACAACCTTGACAGATGAAATCTCCCTCTTGGGGGAGATAATTTGAAGTCTAGAAGGTATCCCTGAGATATGATCTCTAGTGCCCAGGGATCCTGAACATCTCTTGCCCAGGCCTGGGCGAAGAGAGAGAGTCTGCCCCCTACTAGATCCGGTCCCGGATCGGGGGCTCTCGGTTCATGCTGTCTTTGGGGCAGCAGCAGGTTTCCTGGCCTGCTTGCTTTTGTTCCAGGACTGGTTAGGCTTCCAGCCTTGCCTGTAACGAGCAACAGCTCCTTCCTGTTTTGGTGCAGTGGAGGTTGATGCTGCTCCTGTTTTGAAATTCCGAAAGGGACGAAAATTAGACTGTCTAGCCTTAGCTTTGGCCTTGTCTTGAGGTAGGGCGTGGCCCTTACCTCCCGTAATGTCAGCGATAATTTCTTTCAAACCGGGCCCGAATAAGGACTGCCCCTTGAAAGGTATATTAAGTAATTTGGACTTAGAAGTAACATCAGCTGACCAGGATTTTAGCCACAGTGCCCTGCGTGCCTGTATGGCGAATCCTGAGTTCTTAGCCGTAAGTTTGGTTAAATGTACTACGGCCTCCGAAATGAAAGAATTAGCTAGTTTAAGGACTCTAAGCCTGTCCGTAATGTCGTCTAGCGTAGAGGAACTAAGGTTCTCTTCAAGCGACTCAATCCAAAATGCTGCCGCAGCCGTAATCGGCGCGATACATGCAAGGGGTTGTAATATAAAACCTTGTTGAACAAACATTTTCTTAAGGTAACCCTCTAATTTTTTATCCATTGGATCTGAGAAAGCACAGCTATCCTCCACCGGGATAGTGGTACGCTTAGCTAAAGTAGAAACTGCTCCCTCCACCTTGGGGACCGTTTGCCATAAGTCCCGAGTGGTGGCGTCTATTGGAAACATCTTTCTAAATATTGGAGGGGGTGAGAACGGCACACCGGGTCTATCCCACTCCTTAGTAACAATTTCAGTTAGTCTCTTAGGTATAGGAAAAACGTCAGTACTCGCCGGTACCGCAAAGTATTTATCCAACCTACACAGTTTCTCTGGTATTGCAACGGTGTTACAATCGTTGAGAGCTGCTAAGACCTCCCCTAGTAGTACACGGAGGTTCTCCAATTTAAATTTAAAATTTGAAATATCTGAGTCCAATCTGTTTGGATCAGAACCGTCACCCACAGAATGAAGCTCTCCGTCCTCATGCTCTGCGAGCTGTGACGCAGTATCAGACATGGCCCTAGCATTGTCAGCGCACTCTGTTCTCACCCCAGAGTGATCACGCTTGCCTCTTAGTTCTGGTAATTTAGACAAAACTTCAGTCATAACAGTAGCCATATCTTGTAATGTTATCTGTAATGGCCGCCCAGATGTACTAGGCGCCAAAATATCACGCACCTCCCGGGCGGGAGATGCAGGTACTGTCGCGTGAGGCGAGTTAGTCGGCATAACTCTCCCCTCGCTGTTTGGTGAAATTTGTTCACATTGTACAGATTGACTTTTATTTAAAGTAGCATCAATACAGTTAGTACATAAATTTCTATTGGGCTCCACCTTGGCATTGGAACAAATGACACAGATATCTTCCTCTGAGTCAGACATGTTTAACACACTAGCAAAAAAAAAAAACTTACAACTTGGTTATAATCTTTTTTAGCAAAAAAAAAAAAAAAAACGCACTGTGCCTCAAAGAGGTACTAACGATTAAATGACAGTTGAAATAATGAACTGAAAAACAGTTATAGCATCAAACTTTAAAACAACACAACTTTTAGCAAAGGTTTGTTCCCATTAGTAAAAAACAACACTAATTAAATTTGTACATAAGAAAACAAAACAACGTTTTTTATTCACAGTCACTATAAGAATTCTCACAGCTCTGCTGAGAGAATTTACCTCCCTTCAAAGAAGTTTGAAGACCCCTGAGATCTGTCAGAGATGAACCGGATCATGCAGGAAATATAAAAGTAGCTGACTGGAATTTTTTGATGCGTAGCAAAGAGCGCCAAAAACGGCCCCTCCCTCTCCCACACAGCAGTGAAGAGAAACGAAACTGTCACAATTAAAGCAAAAAACTGCCAAGTGGAAAATAATGCCCAAATATTTATTCACACAGTACCTCAGCAATGTAAACGATTCTACATTCCAGCAAAAACGTTTAACATGAGAATAGTTATTAAAAGGATTAGTGACCTTTAACACAGTAGTTCCGGTGAAATACCATCCCCAGAATACTGAAGTGTATACATACATGTCATTTTAACGGTATGGCAGGCTTTTCTCATCAATTCCATTCAGAAAATAAAAACTGCCACATACCTCAATGCAGATTCATCTGCCCGCTGTCCCCTGATCTGAAGCCTTTACCTCCCTCAGATGGTCGAGAACAGCAATATGATCTTAACGACTCCGGTTAAAATCATAGTAAAAAATCTCTGTCAGATTCTTCCTCAAACTCTGCCAGAGAAGTAATAACACGCTCCGGTGCTATTTTAAAATAACAAACTTTTGATTGAAGTCATAAAAACTAAGTATAATCACCATAGTCCTCTCACACATCCTATCTAGTCGTTGGGTGCAAGAGAATGACTGGGACTGACGTAGAGGGGAGGAGCTATATGCAGCTCTGCTGGGTGAATCCTCTTGCATTTCCTGTTGGGGAGGAGTTATATCCCAGAAGTAATGATGACCCGTGGACTGATCACACATAACAGAAGAAATTCTGTTTTCTCTTACATTGGTGTATCCGGTCCACGGCTTCATCCTTACTTGTGGGAACCAATACCAAAGCTTTAGGACACGGATGAAGGGAGGGAACAAGTCAGGAAACCTAAACAGAAGGCACCACTGCTTGCAAAACCTTTCTCCCAAAAATAGCCTCAGAAGAAGCAAAAGTATCGAATTTGTAACATTTGGCAAATGTATGCAGTGAAGACCAAGTCGCTGCCTTACAGATCTGTTCAACAGAAGCCTCATTCTTGAAAGCCCATGTGGAAGCCACAGCTCTAGTGGAATGAGCTGGAATTTGTTCAGGAGGCTGCCTTCCAGCAGTCTCATAAGCCAACCTGATGATGCTTTTCAGCCAGAAAGACAGAGAGGTAGCAGTCGCTTTTGACCTCTCCTCTTGCCAGAATAGACGACAAACAAGGATGATGTTTGTCTGAAGTCTTTAGTTGCTTTTAGATAAAACTTTAAAGCACGAACCACATCAAGATTGTGTAACAGACGTTCCTTGTTAGAAACTGGATTAGGACACAGAGAAGGAACAACTATTTCCTGGCTAATATTCTTATTGGAAACCACTTTTGGAAGAAAACCAGGTTTGGTACGCAAAATGACCTTATCTGTATGGAACACCAGATAGGGTGAATTACACTGCAAAGCAGACAATTCAGAAACTCTTCTAGCAGAAGAAATAGCTACCAAAAACAAAACTTTCCAAGATAATGACTTAATATCTATGGAATGTAGAGGTTCAAACGGAACCCCTTGAAGAACTGAAAGAACTAAATTTAGGCTCCATGGAGGAGCCACAGGTCTGTAGACAGGCTTGATTCTGACTAAGGCCTGTACAAACGCCTGAACATCTGGCATGGCTACAAGACGCTTATGCAACAGAACAGACAGAGCAGAAATCTGTCCCTTTAGAGAACTAGCTGCCAACCCTTTCTCCAATCCTTCTTGGAGAAAGGATAGTAACCTTGGAATCCTAATCTTACTCCATGAGTAACCCTTGGATTCGCACCAACAAAGATATTTCCGCCATATCTTATGGTAAATTTTCCTGGTAACAGGCTTTCTAGCCTGGATCAGAGTATCTATAACTGATTCAGAGAACCCACGCTTAGCTAGAATTAAGCGTTCAATCTCCAAGCAGTAAGTTGCAGAGAAACTAGGTTTGGATGCTTGAATGGACCTTGGATTAGAAGGTCCTGCCTCAAAGGTAGCTTCCATGGCGGAGCCGATGACATATCCACCAGGTCTGCATACCAAGTCCTGCGTGGCCACGCAGGAGCTATCAGAATTACCGAAGCCTTCTCCTGCTTGATTCTGGCTACTAGCCGAGGGAGAAGAGGAAACGGTGGAAAGACATAAGCTAGACTGAACGACCAAGGCGCCACTAAGGCATCTATCAATGTCGCCTTGGGATCCCTGGACCTGGACCCGTAACGTGGAACATTGGAGTTCTGGCGTGACGCCATCAGATCCAGATCTGGAAAGCCCCATAGTTGGGTTGACTGGACAAAAACCTCCGGGTGGAGTTCCCACTCCCCCGGATGGAAAGTCTGACGACTCAGATAATCCGCCTCCCAGTTGTCCACTCCTGGGATGTGAATTGCTGATAGATGGCAGGAGTGATCCTCCGCCCATATGATGATCTTGGATACCTCCCTCATCGCCAGGGAACTCTTTGTTCCTCCCTGATGATTGATGTACGCTACAGTCGTGATGTTGTCCGACTGAAATCTGATGAATTTGACCTCCGCTAGCTGAGGCCAGGCCTTGAGCGCATTGAATATCACTCTCAATTCCAAAATGTTTATCGGGAGAAGAGATTCTTCCCGAGACCATAGACCCTGAGCTTTCAGGGAGTCCCAGACCGCACCCCAGCAACAAACTCTTGATTGAAGAAATAAAACTACAAATCTAACACCACATACTCTTTACCACCCCCGTGGAGATGCTACTTGTTAGAGCGGCAAAGAGAATGACTGGGGGGGGGCGGAGCCTGAGGGGAGCTATATGGACAGCTCTGCTGTGTGCTCTCTTTGCCACTTCCTGTAGGGATTGAGAATATCCCACAAGTAAGGATGAAGCCGTGGACCGGATACACCAATGTAAGAGAAACAAGTATTTATATTATATTCTGTCACAGAATCTAACTTAAAACTGATCATTTTTTTTCTGTGGCCGTCTGCTGTTAAACTGTATCTTACAGATATTACAGAACTCTTTGTTATTAAAATAACCCCCACTGCGTTCAATAAATAAATTAGATATTATTTAATGAAGTGATTTAAGTGACACTTTAAAATATATATAGTTATTTGGTTACTAACCAGTCTACAACTATAATTGCAATAAGTTTGATTGCTGATTAACAGCTAAGCCGTGGCCTATAATGTGTCTACAACACCCCTATATTAAGGCGATAGGGGACGGCAAACAAATGATGCACAATTTATCTGATTCCACTGCATTTACATAACTTGCTAATGTATCTGATTATAGTTTTGACATGCCTTGTGTCTAGGGGCCTTCTTCCAGCACACAGTTTTAGGTTTATTTATATAGCTTACGTGTATTTTGTCTCTTGGTGTTGCAAAGAGATTTAAACAACCTGCGATAAGAGGCAGCCCTCAATGGCTTAGAAATTAGCATTTGAACCTACCTATGTTTAGTTTAATCTAAGCATACCAAGAGGAAAAAGGCGATTTTGATGATAAAAGTACATTGGAAAGTTGGTTAAAATTAAAAGTCCTATCTGAATAATGAAAGTTTCATTTCTACTAGAATGTCCCTTTAACAGTGGATTTGCATGGCGCATGCGGCAGGAGAACTGTGGCTGTACCATGGCTATCTGATCTTTCCCAAATAAGCGAAATTTTATTTGTACAATATGCAACTGAAGTTTCTTGAGCATCTGCAGTGATTGCTTTATTTGTGTGATATCAAAGTTTTGTACATAGTAGACGTTGCAGAGCCAGGGTATAGATGGTTCTTATGGGATGTTTTTAATTATTTGCATGATGTTTTGCGAGTGTTGCATTTCAGCGAATGTCAGAATATGTGTTGAATTTCAGGTTAATTGTGGTTGTTTGAAGTTTGTGTTGGCAGCTAATGTTTAGTGAAAGAAAAGAACAATTGGTTTTCAATGTTTGTTTATGTTTTTCTCTTTTGTGACTGCGTGTAGAAGCGTGCTGTATGGACAGCATATTGAATAGTGAAGTGTATTTGATTTTGCTTACTATTGAGAATTGTCTCTGCATGAGTGGAGTGCATGATTTGTCGTTTAGTTTCTTGTTATGTTGTGTTTGCGTGTCACATGAGATGTTTCACGCAAACAAGGGGGAAGTATTGTTGAGTATCTTTATGTAATGGGGGTGATTGTTTTTAGGAGGTGAACCTAAAACGTTTTGAATCTCTTCTTACAATGTTATTGCCTAACCACCAGCTGTGCCCTAAATTTCCCTGTCTTATCCCTATGCAGGATGCACTACGTCCCTAGGATTGTCTAGAACTTTCAGGAAATTGGGAATCTGGCCACGGACATCATCTACCTTGATGGCCACCCCGGTCGTAGCCTGTATACCCAGACCCCACTCCTTTTTCCCTCCCTGGTGGATTCTATCTCTTCATTGTCTTTCTGTGTTTTATTTTGCTCTCATATTTCAGATGCCTAAAATGTTTTATTTTTCGATTTGGTTCTTAACACTATATTTGTATTTGCAGGATGAGAGTATGCAGCTGTATCCAGAAATTAAGGACACAAATTTAATTATTTTTGAGTTTCCATATTTAGGTAAAATCTGTACAGACAAAATTCTATAAGTGCACTCTTCAAAAGATTGAATGCAAGTAAACCTTTAAAGAAAGAAAAGATGAAAGACCTTTTGTCAAGCTTGTTTTAACCACCATACTGCAGTAAAAGTTGCTGAACTATCTTTGGATCCATTCTTTGCTTTGCATGCTGGTACCAGCCCCAGAACTGGACTCTGGGTAATCCATGACTGTATCCTCTGATGTGTGTCTTCAGGACATAAAGACTATCCTTCTCTGGACTGTGCCTTGCCGCTCGATATGGAGGACCTGTTATGCTGTTACAGGGTCAACCAATTAAATTAGGGGAGTATTGTTTTAACTCGATTCCTTATATTGCTGGTTTTGTATTCTCTTGTATTTGTTTAATTTTTGTTGATCATATTAGGTATAAGAGAAAACATAATTTATGCTTACCTGATAAATTCCTTTCTCCTGTAGTGTAGTCAGTCCACGGGTCATCCATTACTTATGGGATTATGTCTCCTCCCTAACAGGAAGTGCAAGAGGATCACCCAAGCAGAGCTGCTATATAGCTCCTCCCCTCTACGTCATACCCAGTCATTCGACCGAAAACCAAACGAGAAAGGAGAAACTATAGGGTGCAGTGGTGACTGGAGTATAATTTAAAATTTAGACCTGCCATAAAAACAGGGCGGGCCGTGGACTGATTACACTACAGGAGAAAGGAATTTATCAGGTAAGCATAAATTATGTTTTCTCCTGTTAAGTGTAGTCAGTCCACGGGTCATCCATTACTTATGGGATACCAATACCAAAGCTAAAAGTACACGGATGACGGGAGGGACAGGCAGGCTCTTTACACGGAAGGAACCACTGCCTGAAGAACCTTTCTCCCAAAAACAGCCTCAGAAGAAGCAAAAGTGTCAAATTTGTAAAATTTCGAAAAGGTGTGAAGTGAAGACCAAGTTGCAGCCTTGCAAATCTGTTCAACAGAGGCCTCATTTTTAAAGGCCCAGGTGGAAGCCACAGCTCTAGTAGAATGAGCTGTAATTCTTTCAGGAGGCTGCTGTCCAGCAGTCTCATAGGCTAAACGTATTATACTACGAAGCCAGAGAGAGAGGTAGCCGAAGCTTTGTGACCTCTCCTCTGTCCAGAATAAACGACAAACAGGGAAGAAGTTTGGCGAAAATCTTCTAGTTGCCTGCAAATAAAATTTCAGGGCACGGACGACGTCCAGATTGTGCAGAAGTCGTTCCTTCTTTGAAGAAGGGTTAGGGCACAATGAAGGAACAACAATCTCTTGATTGATATTCCTGTTAGTGACTACCTTAGGTAAGAACCCAGGTTTAGTACGCAGAACTACCTTGTCTGAATGAAAAATCAGATAAGGAGAATCACAATGTAAGGCCGATAACTCAGAGACTCTTCGAGCCGAGGAAATAGCCATCAAGAACAGAACTTTCCAAGATAACAGCTTGATATCAATGGAATGAAGGGGTTCAAACGGAACACCCTGTAAAACGTTAAGAACTAAGTTTAAGCTCCACGGCGGAGCAACAGTTTTAAACACAGGCTTAATCCTGGCCAAAGCCTGACAAAAAGCCTGAACGTCTGGAACTTCTGACAGACGTTTGTGTAAAAGGATGGACAGAGCTGAGATCTGTCCCTTTAAGGAACTAGCAGATAAACCTTTTTCTAAACCTTCTTGTAGAAAAGACAATATCCTAGGAATCCTAACCTTACTCCATGAGTAACTCTTGGATTCGCACCAATGCAAGTATTTACGCCATATTTTATGGTAAATTTTCCTGGTAACAGGTTTCCTAGCCTGTATTAAGGTATCAATCACTGACTCCGAGAATCCACGCTTTGATAGAATCAAGCGTTCAATCTCCATGCAGTGAGTCTCAGAGAAATTAGATTTGGATGTTTGAAAGGACCCTGAATCAGAAGGTCCTGTCTCAGAGGCAGAGACCATGGTGGACAGGACGACATGTCCACTAGATCTGCATACCAGGTCCTGCGTGGCCACGCAGGCGCTATTAGAATCATCGATGCTCTCTCCTGTTTGATTCTGGCAATCAATCGAGGAAGCATCGGGAAGGGTGGAAACACATAAGCCATGTTGAAGACCCAAGGTGCTGTCAGAGCATCTATCAGCACCGCTCCCGGGTCCCTGGACCTGGATCCGTAACAAGGAAGTTTGGCGTTCTGGCGAGACGCCATGAGATCCAGATCTGGTTTGCCCCAACGCCGAAGCAGTTGGGCAAATACCTCCGGATGAAGTTCCCACTCCCCCGGATGAAAAGTCTGGCGACTTAGGAAATCCGCCTCCCAGTTCTCCACTCCTGGGATGTGGATCGCTGATAGGTGGCAAGAGTGAGACTCTGCCCAGCGAATTATCTTTGAGACTTCCATCATCGCTAGGGAACTCCTTGTCCCTCCCTGATGGTTGATGTAAGCCACAGTCGTGATGTTGTCCGACTGGAACCTGATGAACCTCAGGGTTGCTAACTGAGGCCAAGCCAGAAGAGCATTGAAAACCGCTCTTAATTCCAGAATGTTTATTGGAAGGAGTTTCTCCTCCTGAGTCCATGATCCCTGAGCCTTCAGGGAATTCCAGACAGCGCCCCAACCTAGCAGGCTGGCGTCTGTTGTTACAATCGTCCAATCTGGCCTGCTGAAGGGCATCCCCCTGGACAGATGTTGCCGAGAAAGCCACCATAGAAGAGAATCTCTGGTCTCTTGATCCAGATTCAGCATAGGGGACAAATCTGAGTAATCCCCATTCCACTGACCTAGCATGCATAATTGCAGTGGTCTGAGATGCAGGCGTGCAAAAGGAACTATGTCCATTGCCGCTACCATTAAGCCGATTACCTCCATGCATTGAGCCACTGACGGGCGTTGAATGGAATGAAGGACACGGCAAGCATTTAGAAGTTTTGTTGACCTGGTCTCTGTCAGGTAAATTTTCATTTCTACAGAATCTATCAGAGTCCCCAAGAAGGGAACTCTTGTGAGTGGCAATAGAGAACTCTTTTCTACGTTCACCTTCCACCCATGCGACCTTAGAAATGCCAGAACTAACTCTGTATGAGACTTGGCAGTTTGGAAACTTGACGCTTGTATCAAAATGTCGTCTAGGTACGGAGCTACCGATATTCCTCGCGGTCTTAGTACCGCCAGAAGAGAGCCCAGAACCTTTGTAAAGATTCTTGGAGCTGTAGCTAACCCGAAGGGAAGAGCTACAAACTGGTAATGCCTGTTTAGGAAGGCAAACCTTAGGTACCGATAATGATCTTTGTGAATCGGTATGTGAAGGTAGGCATCTTTTAAATCCACTGTGGTCATGTACTGACCCTTTTGGATCATAGGTAAGATTGTCCGAATAGTTTCCATTTTGAACGATGGAACTCTTAGGAATTTGTTTAGTATCTTTAAATCCAAGATTGGTCTGAAGGTTCCCTCTTTTTTGGGAACCACAAACAGATTTGAGTAAAACCCTTGTCCTTGTTCCGACCGCGGAACCGGGTGGATCACTCCCATTATTAAAAGGTCTTGTACACAGCGTAGAAACGCTTCTTTCTTTATCTGGTTTGCTGACAACCTTGAAAGATGAAATCTCCCTTTTGGAGGAGAAGCTTTGAAGTCCAGAAGATATCCCTGAGATATGATCTCTAACGCCCAGGGATCCTGGACATCTCTTGCCCAAGCCTGGGCGAAGAGAGAAAGTCTGCCCCCCACTAGATCCGTTTGCGGATCGGGGGCCCTCACTTCATGCTGTCTTAGGGGCGGCAGCAGGCTTTCTGGCCTGCTTGCCCTTGTTCCAGGACTGGTTAGGTTTCCAGCCCTGTCTGTAGCGAGCAACAGTTCCTTCCTGTTTTGGAGCGGAGGAAGTTGATGCTGCTCCTGCCTTGAAGTTACGAAAGGCACGAAAATTAGACTGTTTAGCCCTTGGTCTGGCTCTGTCTTGAGGCAGGGCATGGCCCTTACCTCCAGTAATGTCAGCGATAATCTCTTTCAAACCGGGCCCGAATAATGTTTGCCCCTTGAAAGGTATGTTAAGCAATTTAGATTTAGAAGTCACATCGGCTGACCAGGATTTAAGCCACAGCGCTCTGCGCGCTTGAATGGCAAATCCGGAGTTCTTAGCCGTAAGCTTCGTTAAGTGTACTACGGCATCAGAAATAAATGAATTAGCTAGCTTAAGGACTTTAAGCTGGTCTATAATCTCATCCAATGGAGCTGAGCTAATGGTCTCTTCCAGAGACTCAAACCAGAATGCCGCCGCAGCCGTGACAGGTGCAATGCATGCAAGGGGTTGTAATATAAAACCTTGTTGAACAAACATTTTCTTAAGGTAACCCTCTAACTTTTTATCCATTGGATCTGAAAAAGCACAGCTATCCTCCACCGGAATAGTGGTGCGCTTAGCCAGAGTAGAAACTGCTCCCTCCACCTTAAGGACCGTCTGCCATAAGTCCCGTGTGGTGGCGTCTATTGGAAACATTTTTCTAAATAAAGGAGGGGGAGAAAAAGGCACACCGGGTCTATCCCACTCCTTGTTAACAATTTCTGTAAGCCTTTTAGGTATAGGAAAAACGTCAGTACACGTCGGTACCGCAAAATATTTATCCAGCCTACATATCTTCTCTGGAATTGCAACCGTGTTACAATCATTCAGAGCCGCTAATACCTCCCCTAGTAATACACGGAGGTTCTCAGGCTTAAATTTAAAATTTGAAATGTCTGAGTCCAGTTTACTTGGATCAGATCCGTCACCCACAGAATGAAGCTCTCCGTCCTCATGTTCTGCCAATTGTGACGCAGTATCAGACATGGCTCTAATATTATCAGCGCACTCTGTTCTCACCCCAGAGTGGTCGTGTTTACCCCTAAGTTCTGGCAATTTAGATAATACTTCAGTCATAACATTAGCCATGTCTTGCAAAGTGATTTGTAAGGGCCGCCCTGATGTACTTGGCGCCACAATATCACGCACCTCCTGAGCGGGAGATGAAGGTACTGACACGTGAGGAGAGTTAGTCGGCATAACTTCCCCCTCGTTGTCTGGTGAAATTTTCTTTACATGTACAGATTGGCTTTTATTCAAAGTAGCATCAATGCAATTAGTACACAAATTTCTATTGGGCTCCACATTGGCCTTTAAACATATTGCACAAAGAGATTCCCCTGTGTCAGACATGTTTAAACAAACTAGCAATTAGACTAGCAAGCTTGGAAAATACTTTTCAAATAAATTTACAAGCAATATAAAAAACGTTACTGTGCCTTTAAGAAGCACACAAAATCGTCACAGTTGAAATAACAATGAACCAAATTAGTTATAGCAACCAAATTTTCACAGTAAATGCATAAAGTTAGCAAAGGATTGCACCCACCAGCAAATGGATGATTAACCCCTTAGTACCCCAAAAACGGATAACAATTTAAAATAAGCGTTTTTATCACAGTCAAGCACAGTCTCACAGGTCTGCTGTGAGTGATTACCTCCCTCAAAACAAGTTTTGGAGACCCCTGGGCTCTGTAGAGACGTCCTGGATCATGGAGGAAGAAATAGGAAGACTGTGACTGAATTTTTACTGCGCAATAAAGCGCCAAAATAGGCCCCTCCCACTCATAATACAACAGTGGGGAAGCTCAGTAAACTGAGTTTATTCATAAATAAACGACAGCCATGTGGAAAAATAATGCCCATAAAGTTTTATCACCAAGTACCTCAGAGAAAAACGATTAACATGCCAGTAAACGTTTTAAATACAAAATTATGAAATGTTATTAAAAAGCCTGCTGCTAGTCGCTTTCACTGCAGTGGAGGCTTAAATATAAGTTAAATGTATACAGTATTTTCTTAGTGAAGTTCCATTCCCTAGAAATACATCAGTGTAAATACATACATATCAGCCTGATACCAGTCGCTATTACTGCATTTAAGGCTGCACTTACATTACATCGGTATCAGCAGTATTTTCTCAGTCAATTCCATTCCTTAGAAAATAATATACTGCAACATACCTCCTTGCAGGTGAACCCTGCTCGCTGTCCCCTGTTCTGAAGTACCTCACTCCTCAGAATGGCCGAGAAACAGCAAATGGATCTTAGTTACGACCGCTAAGATCATATACAAACTCAGGCAGATTCTTCTTCTAATGCTGCCTGAGAAAGAACAACACACTCCGGTGCTGTTTAAAATAACAAACTTTTGGGGGGGCGTGTCCGAACAGCGATCTGAAGAGGTCGCATTCTCTTAGAGCTCCAGCTGATTATCCAATATTCCGCCAATATCGGAAGTATTTTACAGTGAAAAATACCATCACAATCGAATAGTATCACAGCGATACTCAGAAGCACTTTTCCTATCAGTTTATTTGCTGTATTCCTGACGCTGGTGTAATAAGATCGGACGATTAAGGCCTGGAGAGGCGGCTCGCAACAGGCAGCGTTTCCCCCCTCGGGAAACCGAGGTAACTTGCCTGGGTCAGACACAATGCAATAACGCCATAATACAACACATTCTTGCAGAACTTTATTAAAACAGAAGAGAGGAGGGGAAATTTACAGAACACGCAAGATAGATAAATGCAAACTATAAACACGCTACTGCATGTCAAAGATGGCGACCGAACAAACAGAAGGCCCTCTAGTTCGAATAGATCGCTTCTTGGAACGGCTGGAGGATCGTTTAATGAATCTCCTAAATAAAGCACCCTGGGATTATCTGAAGCAGAGAATGGTCACCGTGGACCCTGTTGCGGTCTCAGAAGGTGGGGAGGAGGCGGTTATGAGCGCTCCCGCCGAGCCTCTCTGCCGGAAAGAATCATTACCGGGAAAACCTCCTTTAGCTGATCAGAAGCTTTTAAGCTGCGAGACGACACCACAGAGGAATAAAAACACTCTTATAGCTATTATCTCCCAGGATAAAAGACACATCTCGTCGATTCAACAGAGCATTCACGAAAATGAACCATATGCGACTGCGTCATTGTTTGTGCAGTCTCCTACGGATATTGGTATCTTGCCGACTGTTAAGAACTCCACAGGTACTGTGCCCTTGCGGGGGCTTGGGGGGGACTCCCGCACTAGCGCACAAAATAGTACGGCATATACTCTGCTTGTCAGCACACCCTTGGCTGGTCCCCATGTCATCTATATGCTGCACTCGAACCTACCTATATTTGCTAAGGGCCGAGTCCATGATACAACCCTGGGAGTCAAAGCAGCCTCGCCTCTGAGCCCAGAGAAACAGGAGCTTGCACAGTTTCCTACTAATGCAACATTAATTCCCTTTTTTTATCTACATGAAAGGGGGTTCTCGATCTTCATGCAGCCCTATTTAAAATCTACTGTTCTTTTTCCTACAATTGGAGAGGGCTAACCCACAGCTTTTCTTTTTATTAAATAATGCAACACGCTGTTGGTTTGTAATAGTTCCACTTGCAGCTTTTCCTTTTATTAAGTAACGAAATACCCTGTTGGTTTGTAGAAGTTCCATTCTGGCTATTCCTGTTTTTGGCAGTTTAGTGTGTAATACATTGTTTTCTTATGTTTACAGGCCTATTCCAGCAATCTTAGCAGATAATTTTAGTTAAGCTAATAATTGCATGACAGTTGTTTGTATACCATAGCATACAGTATTATTAAAATGTAAGGAAACCCCATTGCTCAAAATGAATCCTTAGGTTACCTTTAAAAGTATCACTGCTGGTTATCTGGTGTATGTAAAAATGATGCCCAATGCTTACTGGTATGAAACCCATACAAATCAAACCTATACTAAAATGCCACAAAGAAGTAGGTTTTATAATGTGTGGGAAATTATAATAGATAGGTGTATTCGCCTTATATATTACAATGACTACTGGAACTCTGTATACTTGTTGGGAGTCGCAGTTGTGGCCCGCGGCCGGGGCCATGACAGTGTATTGTGTTCTGACAGTTAAACCAGGAGTCAATATTTGTCCCAAACTTTAGATTATAGGGTTTCAGACCATAAGATTATTATGATGTAGATTATACAAGCTCAAAGTACCAATAGTAAGATACTGTGCTAAAACCAGATTACCCCTGTAGAATACAATAGATTAACATATTTTTATTTATTTATTTTTCTCTCCTCAATGTATTATCCGTGCTAGCTATAAGATGTCTGTGTTATTGCTTTTTAAATAACTTTGTTCTTTGCAATATTATCAAGTCTGGCTCGGGCAGGTGCATCTTGATAACTAGAATGTTTAGCAACATTAGCAATAATATTTGTATAGATGCACCTTTTCTTTAATTGTTTGTTTTCTTTTTCATGTTTAAAATATAACCCCCCTGGACTTGGACTTATAACGCTACATAGGCCCAAAAGTGGCCTCACATATGGTTAGAAGGGGAAGAAAAATGGAAAATGAGGACTTTTAACATCTATCTCAGATCAGATATGTACTGAATGTTCAATTTACTTTATCACGTTGTGTTATGTATGCTTTGTGTCCTCAATAAAAAAAAAAAAAAAAAAAAAAAAAAAAAAAAAACAAACTTTTGATTGAAGAAATAAAAACTAAGTATAATAACCACAGTCCTCTCACACGTCCTATCTATTAGTTAGGTGCAAGAGAATGACTGGGTATGACGTAGAGGGGAGGAGCTATATAGCAGCTCTGCTTGGGTGATCCTCTTGCACTTCCTGTTAGGGAGGAGACATAATCCCATAAGTAATGGATGACCCGTGGACTGACTACACTTAACAGGAGAAAAGTATGCTTTATTGGTATTAGTGCACATTGTAGTTTATGTGCTTAACAAAGTAACCCTTTAGATAAATGTAACTGTGAACTTCGCAGTATTGTACCCTATTGAATGGCCCACTGAGTATAAAAATATGTTTTAAGAAAATGCTGCAATATATCATAATATTTTAGACCCTTCACCCTCTAGAACATAAGGAGGACATGTCTCAGCTAGAAGTTTATACTAATTATACAGAGAAATATTTGTTTAGGGAATAGCATAATTATAGTTTATGAAAGCAAATGTATTTTTCCCTTTTATTAATTAGTATGGTATCTGCAAAGTGAATTTGGTCATTCCTGATGTTTGTCAAAGAAAGGAATTATCTTACCATGATGTGTTTACCTTTAAAAGAGTTTGTAGTTTTAAATTATGTTCTGTTTGTATGCTTTCCTCATACAGGAGTGTGAGAGAATTTAGGTTGCATAAAATAATTAGGAAACTAATAGTGTTTATATCAGATGAGATTGTTGAATATTAGGATCATGGTTGGAGAATTATAAACATTATAGATAGCAGCCATGCAGAATACAGCGTTTGGGCGGGCGTTAAAGGTTGTGACACTTGGGGAGAAGCAGATGGCATAACACGATTCTCTTCTGACTGAGAATCATCCTGAGATATACTTTTATCAGCTAAAATATGTTCGTTGCAATGTAAGGCCCTTTTAGTACATGAGGGGAACATTTTAAGTGGGGGTTCCACAATGGCTTCTAAACACATGGAACATTGGCTTTCATCAATGTCAGACATGTTAAAACAGGCTAGTAATGACCACAGACTTGAAAACACCTTATTTTGTGCAAAATATAACATTCTGAAAAAATGGTACTGCGCCTTTAAGAGAAAAAAAAATACAATTTTTCCAAAACTGCTTTAAAACGATAAAATTCACAATTTTATGATCAATGCATCCCAGCTTGTCAGCTAAGTTTGCCCCACAAGGAAAGGAATACTTAACCATTAAGACAAAAAAAAAAAAAAAACACGTTACTAAAAACGTTAAATTCAAACAAAAATACCCCCTGCTGTGGCGCCTACCTGCCCTCAGGGGTCTGCAAAATCGGATTAACCCTTCGATTAGACCCAAACCGTCTCTGAAAGGCCCACAGGAGTTGGAACTTGCTTCTTGTCTGGGAAAAACTGTGCAACTGAGGCGTGAAAATAGGCCCCGCCCATCTCACTCAATGTCTCACAGCCTAAAATAACCACAGCAGAGCGGTCTAAACATAGCCATGTGGGTTCACAAACCCATTTAGTGAAGACATGTGTACCCTCCATTCATAAAATAAAGTATAAACGTTTGCCATTAAAAAAACGTTCTCACTCCCACCATATAAAACGTTTGCCCACAAACATCAGTGTCTTTTTTTTTGGGATGCACCGAAATGAAAATTCTAGACAAAAACCGAAAATGCAGGATGCCCTTGGCCGAAAACCAAAACCGAAAATGACTTTACACCAAATTATTTTAAGTTTTTTTCTATAATATTAATATAAGACTTTTTACTATATATCTATATATTACACATACATTCGTTTGAACATTTGACAGTCCTAAATTATTATTTATCTGCATTGAGGTACACACAGCAGGCAACATGGGGTTAAGCATTAAGACATGGTACTGAGGCACACAGAGGAATGCAGATCATCGCATTACAAGTGTACCGCTTGTGGATTGTAGCCCAAACACTTAGTTCTATCAGTGTGCAAACGGCTCCTACATGTTTATATTCACTCTTATCTGGCTCTTTGTGCAGTACTCAGGAGGAGGTGACACAGCTGCTTGTAATTACACCATGCTGCAGCCCGCTCCGTTTACACAGAAGTCTCCTAATCTTGCCGTGTCAGGTGAAATTTATAACACTTGCCTGCAGAGCCATATAGTTACTTGTAACGGATCGTCCGGTCAGTGAATGTGTGAAAGGCTCATACATATATTTACTCTGGCTCCCTGTCTAATCGTCGTGACTTTATTTGAAAAAGCAGATCATTGAGTCCTGCAGGATGAGCTGCTTTTTCAAATAAAGTCAGTTAGACAGGGAGCCAGATAAGGATAAATATATACGTATTAGCCTTTCACACACTCACTGACCGGAGGAGCCGTTATAAGTAACTATATGGCTGGCTCTACAGGCAAGTGTCATAAAAGTCACCTGACACGGCAAGTTCCTTCTCTCGCTCTGCTTCAAGACACTAGACATGAGTGAACAGCCCAGCCTACAGTGCTGCATCCCCTCTAACCGAGAGGCATTCTGGGGCATGTAGTTCAATTGAATATGGCCTGGAAATAACCCATCCACACGGGGCTAAATTTAGGATCAACTGGTAACGGCTTATAGCGGTCGGTGAGGCACGGGGGAGGACACTTTGGGGGATAAAAATCAGCCAGGGGATGATTTCGTGAGGCACAGGGGTTAATTTAATTTTACATAGAGGATGCAATTTTCGGCCGGTTTTCCCCTCTTTCGGTTGAAATGGGATAGGCCCATTTTCAGCCGAAAATTTTGGTGGCCGAAGTTTCGATGCATCCCTGAATTTTTTTTTTATAGCCCAATATACCGGTTCAGTAATACCCCTCTCTATGTATTAGGATTACTGCTTACCCTTTCCCTCATGGGGATACCATCAGCCAATTCTGAAATAAGTCTCTCCAGAAAAAAAAAAAAATGACTGAACATACCTCAATGCTTGTAGCATGAAAATCGTTCCTCACACTAAAGTTTAAGTACTCCTCAGCCATTCTGTGGGAACTACTCTGGATCTTAGTAACAACTGCTAAGATCATCAGTCTCCAGGCAGAAGTCTTCATCCATCTGCTGCCTGGGAAAATAGCACTCACCGGTACCATTTAAAAAAAAAAGTCTTGCTTGAAGAAACTAAAATAACATTTTATCACCGCTTTCACTTTACCCTTCCTATTACTTAGTATAGGCAAAGAGAATGACTGGGGGTGGAGTCAAGGGAGGAGCTATAGACAGCTCTGCTGTGGTGCTCTTTGCCACTTCCTGTTAGCAGGAGGCTAATATCCCACAAGTAAAGGATGAATCCGTGGACTCGTTTGAGTGTTCTCAAGTACTAAGGCACTAGAACTCCAATGTAAGCATATACACACACAAAGTGGATATATAAAGTCTACACACCCCTGTTAAAATGTCAGGTTTCTGTGAGGTAAAAAAAAAAATTATGACAAAAATCATTTCAGAACTTTGTCCACCTTTAATGTGACCTATAAACTGTACAACTCAATTGAAAAACAAACTGAAATATTTCAGGTAAAGGAAAAAAGTTGCAAAAGTGTGAACACCCTTTTATAACTGGGGATATAGCCGTGTTCAGAATTAAGCAATCACATTCAAAATCATGTTAAATAGGAGTCAGTACACACATGTCATTTAAAGTGCCTCTGATTAACCCCAAATAAAGTTCAGCTGTTCTAGTAGGTCTTTCCTGACATTTGGTTAGTCGCAACCTACAGCAAAAGCCATGGCCCGCAGAGAGCTTCTAAAGCATCAGAGGGATTCTCATTGTTAAAAGGCATCAGTCAGGAGAAGGGTACAAAAGAAATTCCAAGGCATTAGATATACCATGGAACACAGTGAAGACAGTCATCAAGTGAAGAAAATATGGTGCAACAGTGACATTACCAAGAACTGGATGTCCCTCCAAAATTGATGAAAAGACTAGAAGAAAACTGTCTGGGAGGCTGCCAAGAGGCCTACAGAAACATTAAAGGAGCTGCAGGAATATCTGGCAAGTACTGGCTGTGTGGTACATGACAACAATCCCCTGTATTCTTCATATGTCTGGGCTATGGGGTAGAGTGGCAAGACGGAAACCTTTTCTTACAAAAGAACAAACATCCAAGCCTGGCTAAATTTTGTAAACACACATCTGAAGTTTCTCAAAAGCATGTTGCAAAAGGTGTTCTGGTCTGATGAAACCGAAGTTGAAATTTTTGGCCATAATTCCAAATGATATGTTTGCCGCAAAAACACTGCACATCACTAAAATAACACCATACCAGTGAACAGTGAAGCATGGTGGTGGCAGCATCATGCTTTGGGGCTGTTTTTCTTCAGCTGGAACTGGATCCTTAGTCAAGGTCTGTGGGGTGATCTGAAGAGGGTCTCATTTTTTTTACCTCACAGAAACCCGATATAGATAGATGTGTTCCAATGGACAATGAATATTTTACCTTACAATTTTCATTGCCTATTTTATTATGTTTTGGAAAAAAATATTTTGGCTGTCTTAATAGAAACTAGTTTCATTGAAAAAGTTAGGCAATGTGAGCAATTCACTATATAAAATAAATAAATAAACCGATGTTAAAATGCAGTGAACACCAAAACAGATTAATCAGTTGTGAAACAGCTCAGCAGAGAAAGGATTAATATAAAACCTTTATTAGATTTCCTATTGTAGGCATATGGCTATATGTATATATTTATATATATAACCAAATATAGAAAAAAAAAAAATCAAAGTTTGCTTTATTTTTGCTTATTGATTCAAAGATTTTACAGTGAAGGGCGGGATCAATAAGTTTACATACACAAACCAATAAAAAAGTTGAGCTTTATAACTTTACCAGTCACAAACCTGACTGTATAAAACACAAGCAAAACATCTGCAGACACTGAATCACAAAAAGCACAGAGCCTACAAATAAGCTGAAGACAGATTCTTTCCCACAAACTACCAAAACATTCGTTTGATGTTGAAGTCCTCCACATCACTTATACAAAAACAACAAATATTTTCAGTTCAAAACCCGACCCAATGCATGACTAATGCTGCTTCCCAGGTTTGTTTCAATAGCGACCTGAAAAAAAAATTATTAACATTAAAATACAGAAACGGGAAAAGGAGAAAAAAAAAAGAAAAAAAAAAAAAAAGAAGAAAATTAGCCATTACTTACGAGGAGAGTATGATCGAGACCTGGAGCGAGATCTGTATCCACCTCGGCTATAATATGGTGAGGGTGAGCGCCTCCTTCAAGAGAGAATAAAATTACCTAATTTAAATCAAAACCGGTATAGCTACAGACAAATCACCTTTGTACACAGTAATGTTTACACAAACACTGTCCTTATGAGCTTCCAATTTTGTAATTGTACCTCTCCATTTATCCCCCAGTCATAAAAATGAACACATTCAAAACAGTTTACATTTAGTTGAATTAATTGCAAGTGCATTGTTGAATCCAGTAGCATAATGGGGACATATGTCCATTTAACTACAGGCTGTCATTGAAGTGCCATTCCACTTTTTATCTACTGTACCTAGAAAATTGTTCCCTGTCTTGTCCTCCACGCCATCCTCCACCACCTCTGTAAGAATAGAACATTTTCAAAATATGAGTTCTTTTTTTCTTTACTTTATGCATTTTAATACATGGAAATTGTGTTCAGCAATAGTTATAATTTTAATGTAACTAAAGCTAGAACCACTTGAAAATGTATCTTTTCAGAAAAATGTAGTAAAGAGGCCCTGCTTGGGCAAGAACTCAAAGATCCTAATTTATGCAAAAGGGTACTGATACCCTTATACTAGCATGTTTAAAATATCTGCAAACAATTATCTCTTGAATGAAACATTACAATATTAGAGACTAAAATAAAGTCATATACACAAATATTTATAAGTAGGATTGTTAGGTTTGCTGGATAAAATAGAACTTATTTACAAAAATTAAAAAAAAAAAAATGATTGGCTTATTTGATTTCACACGTTTATAACTTGCAACATATGACAAAATTAAACAGAGTTCCTGTCTCACTTCTGTGTTTTTGGGACACTATGAAACACAAGCATATAAAAAAAAAAAAAGCTGCTTTAATCTATTCCACACCACCTGTTTACAGTTAGTCTGTGCATACAAATCAGTATGCAACTGAGAATACAAGTTTTCTAGAAGCTTTAAAGGGACATTATACACTAGTTTTGTCTGCATAAATGTTTTGTAGATGATCCATTTATATAGCCCATACAGCTTTTGTTTTTAAAATGTATAGTTTTGTTTATTTTTAAACATTGCTCTGATTTTCAGACTCCTAACCAAGCCCTAAAGTTAAATACTGATGTATACCTAACTCCAGCTTGCTTCTGTGTGTTTAAAGGGTCTTTTCAAAGGAAGGGGCGAAAGGAAAGCTTCTAAGTTTTTAAATAGTTTTATACTGGATTTTTAGATCAGTATCTGTGCATTTTATTCTTTATAGTAGTGTCTATTACATGCAGTTATATGAAAATTGGTGTATACTGTCCCTTTAAATATTACATACTTTACATTTAAATGAAAAATGTATTCACTACTTATAAACCTAAATACGAATCTTTCAAGATATAAAAATCTTGAAGTATGTCAGTCATATTTTGTTCTCAATAGCATATAATTCAAATAAACTTAGATACTTACCGGTAGGAGGATCTGCTATAAGAATCACGATCATCATATCCACCCCTATCATATCCTCTGTCGTAATAATCTCTGCGGCGAGAACTGCCACTACAAAGTTGGAGAAAAAATAAAAAATATAAACTAAAACAGTTTCAAATTACTAGAGATGGGCTCTCATTTGATTCATAAAAAGGTATACTATGCCCATTGCCTCCTCTACCGCCTAGACATGCCCCCCACGGTCTAAGGTTTTGAAAGACTAGTATGAATGTTGCTATAACAGAATCCTTAAGCTACAGGCAGCATGTCTTGCTTTTCACTCCAGTGAGAGAGTGTAAATGCTCTATTTACTTAACATTGAGTTCGTACTCTTTGCTCACCAGCATAAAAAGCAGGATGTATTAACATTAAATAAAGTGTGGTTCATTCAAGTTTACATTGCAGGATATTCTCTAGTAAAGGAAGTAAATGTATGGAAATATTAATTACATCTAAAATCTGTGTTTCCTACTACCCCCATACAATTTGAACGGTTTATATAATTGTGGTTCTGAAACTCACTAGGTTGGCCTTCCCATATATATCCCTGGAGTTGGTGTATGAGGCCTTTTAGTTATCGAAAAATCAACTCTTATTCTTCTTCCATCAAGTTCCATTCCATTTGCACGCTCTTTAGCCTTTTACGAGAGAAAAAAAAATTCAAGCGACATTAAAATGACAGCAAGCAAAAGGCTATGCAGAATTCCATGTTGACTCAATCATACAAAAAGCAACAAACCTTAATATAAGCCTAAAAAGGTCTGGTTGTACAAACAAGACTTTAAAAACAATGTTCTCTCACCTCTTTAGCATCATCAACATTTTCAAAGTAAACAAAGGAAAATCCTCTTGAACGTCGAGACTGCTGGTCATATACTATGGAAACATCAGCGATGGGACCATATTTTGAAAATACTTCTCTTAAATCACGTTCAGTAGTATAAAGACTTAATCCAAACACACCCAAGCAGCAGTTGGGATCAGGGTTTGCCTATGACAGAAAAGGAAGGCAGGTTAAACAACAGTCTAATGATAGATAGAAAATAGAAAGTCTAAGAATAAATGTCTTCATTGCACCATTAAAGGGACGCTGTACTGAAAAATTATCTCCACTTTAAAGTGCTCCCAATAATCTATTTTAAAATTTAATGTACAGTAAACTATATTCGCTAGTGAAATGATAGAAGTTAAAAAATGAATGAGACTCATTCATGAAATATTTAGTATATACTTATCTAAAGTGATATTTCACTAGAAACGTTATATGGCCAAGAGCCAATCTCCACCTGTAATATTCAGCTATTGACAGATGCCTCATCTACAATCAAATAGTTGTCCTCCCCCCCCCCCCCATAGACTGAAGAAAAAATACATAATCATAAATTATCATTTAAGCAGAATTTTGAAACAACTTACCCGGTTGCCAATATGACGTCTACGGCCAGACATAGGCGAGTGGCTGTGACTGTGGCGCCTTCGAGAATATTCTCTACTGTGTGACCTGCTTCTGGACCTTCTATGAGATCGAGAACGTGTACGGGACCTTGTGTAGTGTCGTCGAGAACTTCTGCGTGACCTAGATCTTATAGAAATAATAAGCTCAAAATTGGCCACTCAGTGTGCAAACCAAAGGACTACTGTCTATTCATATGAAGCAGATTACGGATTCTTAAGATATTGGCAATATTTTTTATTAAACGGACAGAAAAACCCAATTTTTTTCTTTTGTGATTCAGATAGAGCATGAAATTTTAAGTAACTTTCCAATTTACTCCTATTTTTTCTTCATTCTCTTGGTATCTTTATTTGAAATGCAAGAATGTAAGTCTAGATGCCAGCCCATTTTTGGATAACACACTGTTCTTGCTGATTGGTGGATAAATTCACCCACCAATAAACAAATGCTTTCCATGGTCCTGAACCAAAAAAATAGCTTAGATGCCATCTTTTTCAAATAAAGAAAGCAAGAGAACAAAGAAAAATTAATAGGAGTAAATTAGAAAGTTGCTTAAATTTGCATGCTCTATCTGAATCAATCAAGAATTTTTTTTGGGTTCAGTGTCCCTTTAAGGTTTGTAAATAAAGGTTTAGCTATGCAAAACCTTGCTACATATCAGCCCTAAAATTGGCTTTATCAGATAACTGAAACAAAGCACTTTAGTCCACAAAGTTACATAGGTGGAGTTTGGCTAATGAAAAATAGTAGCAGTAAAAAAAAGTTAATTTGTTTTAATATCGTTATCCTATAGCAGCACAAATGTCTGTTAAAGGGATACTAAACCCACATTTTTTTCTCTCATGATTCAGATAGAGCACACAATTTTAAGCAACTTTTATTTTGTGTGTATTTATTTATACATGCCATCAGTGAAAAAAAGATATACATAATACAAAAAATTGCAGGCCTCGCAGGGCAACATTTTCAGTGGATATAGCTAAACAAAAAAAAAAAAAAAAAAAAAAAAACGCGTCAGTAATAACAAGAAAAACAGTTACAACCACCAGACAATTCTTATCCACTTTCTCTAAGTTTAATAAATCAAAAATAATTGTTGCAAAATCTGCTCTTTACACTTCTGGCATATTTTATTCTTAACCTAAAAAACGGGGATCGAACGCCCCCCCCTCAGCAGCATGACAAATATCCAAAATATATCCTCAATATTTCAATTCCGGAATATACTATTAAAGGTCTCTAACACCTAATCCATTCCCCCAGGAAATCACCCAGTAGAACCAGATCACTAAAACTATCTGAACTGAAAAATGGATATAGGATCGATTTTTGAGTTCCTTCTGGATATGACTTAATAATCGGTAGCCATCTTAATAAAAACTTCCTAACTTCTTTTACTAGCTTCTCTCAGGTGAAAAGATTCAAAAATTATTTGCATCTGAATTTCTTTCATAAATACTGAGAAGCCCGGCATCTTTTTAGCTTTCCAGTTCTTTAATATAAGGTGTCTAACAAGGAGGATGATTACATTTAAACTTTTTCTATATGGAGATGACACCCAAGTAGACTGATCGAGAAAAAAAAAAATTGGTGTCTGGATCACAATAAATATTAGTTCTATACAGAGTATTAAACCAAAAAGCTATCTTTTTCCAAAACTGGTAAATTCTGGGGCAAGATACAAACATATGTAAGCTGTCTGCATTAAATATAGCAGCATCGTGGACAAGAAAAGATTTGATTAAGATATATTTTAGACAATCTCTGAGGTGTATAATAAAAATTATGCATTACTTTCATATGACTTTCCAGCTTATTGGCATTTGAAGTTTATTGAATGAATTAAAGCTAGCTCTTATTTTTTCAAACTCAACTCCGGGGGTCACTAATCTCCATTAAGCAACTTTCTAATTTACTCCAATTAATTTTTCTTTGTTCACTTACTATCTTTACATGGAAAAAAAGGCACCTAAGCTAAGGAGACAATTTTTGGTTCAGATACTGGACAGCACTAGTTTATTGGCGAGTGCATTTAGCCACCAATCAGCAAGCACAACCCAAGTTGTGAACCAAAAACGGTCAGGATTCTAAACTTACATTCTTGCTTTTCAAATAGACAGCAAGAGAAAGAAAATGTATAATAGGAGTAAATTAGAAAGTTGCTTAAAATTGCATACTCTATCGGAATCATGAAAGAAAAAAAAATTGGTTTCAGTGTCCCTTTAATTACAAGGTGTTTACTGTCCCTTGAACAGCAGCCCTTAAAACACCCTATAACAGGCCACAGATTAGTTAATCACTAAGGTTAACTTTTGTACTGTTTATAAAATTTGGAGACTGTAAAGTCAAAATTAAACTAATGATTCAAAAAGCATTATGTATAATCAAATTTGCTTTTTTTTTCTTTGCATCCTTTGTTGAAGGGCACACCCAGTGATGCTGAGGAGCAGCAATGCACTGCTAGAAACATCATATGTGCCCCGTCATTAGCTCCCCAGATGTATTCAGCTAGCTCTCAGCAGTGTTTATTTGCTGATGTACCTACTCTTCAAAAAAGGATACCAAAGTAAAACCGTAAGTTAGAAAGTTGTTCAAAATCGCTTGCTATAACTGAAAGATTAACTTTGAATTTACTGACCTTTTAAGTGCCATTATGGCTTGGATTATACACTGTGCTATTGTCCCTGATGTAACTACTGACACATTTGTGTTTTTATAATCTAAATAAATTTGACATTTTACATGTTGCTAAAAGCCAGTGCTCCTCTAATTTGTTTGTCTTTGGCAAAAGCCTTAAAAATGGTGATATCTGAATTTATAAAATGTACCTTGATTCAGATCTTGATCTAGACTTAGATCTTGAACGTCTTGAACCCTCTTTTGAACGAGATCTTGCAGCAGAACGATTAGGAGAATGGCTAGCAGATTTTCCAGATCGATGTGCACTTCCACTCCTTGAAGCTGATCGTGACTCCTGAACATAAAATATAATAATTCCGTTAAAATTATTAAATCAAAACATAAAAAAATAAATAAAAGCCTCAGTATAGCTAGCTGAAAGATGTTTAACTTTATAAATTCAATTGATTGCATAAGCATTTTCAATTAAAACAGCCTATTTTAAGATTGTTCCCTAATGTTTTTTCAACCCTGTATAGACTTAAACAGATAATGCATGCATGTATATTTATAAAAAATATACAGGGACACAAACAGACTAATAATTACTTAGCGTAGTGCTTTTCTGATTCCAGATTACTTCTTATCTTAACTTCATATTTATTTCTTTTCTTCATTCTTCATTTTCAAATTCTGACTTCTTTTCATCTTCCCCACTTCACACAAATTTCTCAATATTCTACAAGTAGGGCTTCAGTTCTGATAATTAGCATGCATTCTCTTTTTTTCAAATTTCAGCTTCACTTATTCCTGAGCTTCAAATAATTCTCATTTAATAAACTTGTCAAATGACGACTTCTGCATTTTCCTTCTTCAATATTAACCTTAATAGAAAAAGAACAGGATGAAATTTAAAACCTTCAGGATCAAAACCAGTGACAGAGCTGAAACTAAAAAAAGACTGTTTGGAATGCTTGTACCAATTATGAATTACCCATTTTAGTCACCAAAACCTGGACCAAATTGATAATCGAGAAATGCACTTGCTCAAAATTAATGAAAACTGCCATCCTATATTGCAGGGAAGGGAAGAACCTTCTCCAATACAATTCTTAAAGGGACCGTAAAGTCCCAATTAAACTTTCTTCTTTCGTGGTTTAGATAGAGCATTCAATTTACTTCTGTTAAAAATGTTTGTTCTCTTAGTATCTTTAGTTGAAAAGCAGGGATATATGCTAAGGAAAACTATATAGCAGAAGTTATCCATTTGCAAGAGCACTAGGATGGCAGCACTATTGCCTGCCTCGTAGTGCTCCAGACACATACTTGTACCTTTTTCAACAATACATACAATGGAAACAATTTGTCTAATAGAAGTAAATTATTATTTTTTTTATAAAAAAAAAAAAAATTCTATGCTGTCTGAATCACAAAAGAAATGTTTTGGATTTGATATCCCTTTAAGATGTGTGGCATCTTTCAAGAGATCCATGGTAAGTAACAACCTGAAGGCAAGGGAGCACTAATAAAAATATCAGCACTGAGCTAAAGTGATACAGCTCATGAAAGTAAAGTCTAAAATGCACACTAAAGCATTTCAATTCTAAAAGCATTTTGCAAATTGCATGCGATTGTTTAAATGCTTTTAATCTAAAGTTACCACAAATTTGTGTTAACTTGCACAAATGGCCAACCATGGTGTTAGTCAATATGCATGCACCTCAGTCTTACACATGCAGCATGTCTATGATTAAATTATGGATGTGTATTTCCTATCAAGCATGCTCCAGATGCCTTTGACACGCGTGATGTAACTGGCACCCTAAAAATGCATGAACAGTGTAGACACATGCACACAAACTAAGGCCGTACACTCCATAAACAATGTGTTAGTAGTTAGTGAGTACTAAAGCAGAAAACCTATTAGCATTATTGCAATTGCAAATATACTGCAAAAATAGTCTCATATCTTGAGATTCTCTGTATTTTAAAATCAATAGCCTATACGGGGAAATTACATACCCAACAAAACAGTAGCTTTGTAGCATTTGCTACTAAAAACAACCCAATCAAGGTATGCTCTCACATGAATGACTGGATAGCATCCAGCAAAAGCAGTATGCACACTTTCCAATTTGCACCCATCTATAGATATTAGCCCATGGTTGTACAACAAGGAGTCAAGCTGAGTTTCGAAAGGACATTAAAGCAGGGCTTGACAAACCCAGGCACCAGGGAGCGAGCCACTGGCATCTTAACATTAGGCCCTGGTGCACTGATTTAGAATTCCCAGACACCAAAGAGTGTCCCATAACAGCCACAACTAAAATATAGCTTGGTGTTTTTGGCTCTTTTCTAGTCTCGCAACTGTGAAATACAAATAGCTTTTATTGTGTTATTATACATTCATACACACCTGTTTTCAGCACCAGATTTATTAGTGTTAAAATGCCAACACTGGCTCCTAAAGTTGTAACAATTTTGTCAAACCATGCCTTAAAGGGAAATTAAACTAATTCACACTAAAAAGTGAGTTATATTATAAATCACTGCAATAATTTAAAAATGCTTACACACCATTTCTATTTTATAAAACTTAATCTGTGCAGGGTCCATTATTTCCTGTCACAGTCCCACAATGGTGCTGGGGTTTCTAGAGGAAGACATAGCTTAAGGTCAAACCTTCTAGAGCCAACTGTTCAGGGAATGCAAGCAAAACAACAAGTTTCTTGCCCATGCTCAGGCAGAATGCAGTTCTCTGAATGTTTACTCCCTTATCACTATAAGCAGTGGATACACTGAGAATTTGTAAAGGCTGCGGCACACTGCAAGCGATGCGGCGCGAGGCAAACCAGATGCTTGGCAGCGCATCGCTTCTGAAGTTCAAATATTTCATCTCCGAGTGCTCAGCTACGCGACCTGACGCAGCAGAGTGCTCAGAGATGAAAAAGCAACACACCCGCATATACATGATGCGCGCCGCTCCGCTTGCAGTGTGTCAGTCTTAAGTGCTCATTCTGCAAGAAAACAAATTGTCTGCAGTTTAACAATCCATTTTATGTTTACTTTTATTTAAAGGGATGTGAGAGCCCCCTTTTTTTCCCCTTTCATAATTCAGATACAACATACAATTTACACACAAAAAATTTTTTACTATCAAATTGGCTTCATTATCTTGGTATGCTTTGTTGATGCAGCAGCTATGCACTACAAGAAGCTAGCCGAACACATCGGGTGAACCAATGACAAGTGGCATATATGTGCAGCCACCAATCAGCAGCTAGCTCCCTGTGGTGCATCACAAGTATGCGTTCCAAAAAAAGGATATTCAGAATGAAGCAAAAACAATAGATATAAATTGGAAAAATATTTAACCCCTTAAGGATCAGGAATTTCAGACTAAAACTTCCCCAAATAACCAAAGCATTTTTACCATCACTCCATTTAAACAGAAGGAGCCTTTTTTATTTACCCATCAAAACTATATATTTTTTTAGTAGACAACCTAAAGTATTGATCCACGTCCATTTTGGGATATTTCATGACTTTTTAAAAAAAAAACTGCCCCTAATTGACAACAGCAGAGAAGGTAACCTAAGTTACAATATGGCAGCTCCGATAGTTTTATAGACACTAAAGCTATACACTTATTTTATCAAAATTTAAACAGCTAATTAAACGTTTAAAAAAAAAAAAATCTATATATGTTATTCCCAGACTACTCTTTCTTTGCATGCATCATTCTATCTAGCATTTATTCAGTGTTTAATGTCCCTTTAAAGCTAGATTTCAAATTATATGTACCTTTTAAATTCTACTAGAATGCCACTAAATATTGCTCCACTGTTTTAAAGTGGTTTTGTTGTTACATCTGTTGGTGGACAGCAACAATGGCTGAGCTATGGGATTTCTGCTTTACAGGCCATAAACTTCTATCATAGTTATGCACTTCCATAATGTTTTAAAACCAACACAACCAATTTGAACAATTTGAGTGCTAAGCACATTCCCACCTGGGTGCTAAGTCGATTTACATTTTTATTTTTTGAAAAATATATTTATTTTTTCAGATCCCCAAGACTTACCTTTCCAACAGTGGGTCTTGGGGGTCTGTAGCTGCTTAGATGCCTGATATAGGCTTCTAAGCATCATACCCCCTTTCCCTATACTTGTCGTTTTTAAATAAAGTTGCGCGGTGACATCACCGCACAAAACGTGAAGCTCTGGCGATGCCTGTCACTATATAGGCCCGATCGCCGGGTTAAGAGCGGGTGGGAGACCCCAGATCTCCCTCAAGGTGGGGGTGCGCTAGCAATGGCTCTGAGCTGTCGTTAGGACCTGAGTGGCAAGCTGACGGCTCAGAGCCATCAATAGCACTGAAAGGGTTATTAAAACGTTTATGACAAATAGTATATTTGATATGAATAAACAATCCATTTTGAGTTCAATGTCTCCTTATCAACAAAGGGACAAGGATAATCTAACAATGCCTAATTTTGAGTAAAGAAAATGTCCACTAGTTAAACTGTTTTGGCGAGGGGGGGAGAAACTGAAGGATTTCCATCTAGAACCAAGAAATTTTAACATAGAAATAGAAACTATTTCTGAATGTTTTATACTTACGTATCACATCAGATCACTCATACAGGCTTAGATAAATCATGTCACTGCTGATATATTGAAAGCAGCTGCCATTTCAAATGCTAGAAAACAACCAGGAACCCAGCCATGCAGGCCTGCATTAGGGTTTAATTGTATAATTTGTAAATAAGTTTGTTTTTTTAATAGAAGACCGAAGGGAAAAAAAAAAAAAAAAAAGTCTTTATGTTCTGTTCAGATTATTATTAAGGTTATTATTAAACCCCCTTAACCACTTTAATTCAGGCAGTTTTGTTTGCAGCAACCCCCCCGCGCATTTCCATATATGGAAGGTGCTATCAAGGCCATAGCTTCAGCAGAATGCACGTACACAGTAAGAAGCAGTCACATGACACCTGACTAAAGTAGTGCACAGTATAATGCTGAAGCTTTCACAAAGCATGTGACAATATCCACATGAAAACTATCAAGCCTCTTGGTAAACAATAGTAGTGCCTGCTGTCCATTCTCAACCCCCCTTACTAGCATAAGTAATTAGTCTCATGTGCATACTTTGTTACATGATACCACAAGGTTTGGAGTAAGACACTGATAAGGAGGGTGGAGCAGGCTACACAGGGCAACACTAAAGAGTAAGTAAATGTGCAGATTTTTTTCAAAATACTATTAAAATGCTTAAAAGCTTTTTATTAGTCCCCCCCCCCAACAGTTTTAACCTCAGTTGACCTTTTAGAATATGCACATACGTCAAAATGTTTAAGAAAAAAAGTCAAAATATTTGTTATAATATTTATAAGATCAAGAGCTCAGTCGATGTTTCTTTCTACAACGGGCTGCTTTATCTTCAGTGGTAAAATGTCAAATCCTCAAGACAAAAATCCAGTCCGGTTCCATCCATAAAATGTATAAACTTTATCATCCAATCTCAGGATATATTAAAGGGACACTGAACCCAAATTTTATCTCATGATTCCGAAAGAGCATGCAATTTTAAGCAACTTTCTAGTTTATTCAGATAATTTTCTTCATTCTCTTGCCATCTTTATTTGAAAAGCCAAAATGTAAGTTTAGAAGCCAGCCCATTTTTGGTTCACAACCTGGATTTTTGCTGATTGGTGGATAAATGCAGTCCAGAGTTCTGAACAAAAAATTGTCTGGCTGCTTAGCTTAGATGCCCTTTTCAAATAAAGATAGCAAGAGAACAAAGAAAAAAAAATTATAATAGGAGTAAGAGTAAGTTGCATGCTCTATCTGAATCATGAAAGAAATTGTTTTGGTTTAGTATCCCTTTAATCACGACAAAGGGTACAGAAAGAAAAAAGTAAAAATGGGTACTGCAAATAGCAGCATTAAAAAAAAAAAAAACGACCGAACAGCACCCTACTGCATCTGATGAGTTTCAGGTTTACCCGGTAATCAGTGTGAAATACCATTGTGCATACATATTTAAATAGGTCCTCCCACAAAACTGAAAACCGCCAAAACGGACTTTGGCATTAAAATACTGGGTTCTAAAATGACACGCAATACTGGTGATGTTCGTGCTAGATACAATGTAATATTGGTAACTTACTAGTACTGAAACATCCGCTTTACAAAGTTTAAATTCAGATTGAGTTATTTTTTAACATCTAAACAGATTGTTAAATATTTTTAATTCAAAACATTCTATCCAAATGTAGCTGTTGTAGACAAATTACTACTACAGGTGGCCCTCGGTTTACAACGGTTCAATTTGCACCGTTTCAGAACAACCACCTTTTTCAGTCATGTGACTGCTATTGAAACGCATTGAGAAGCAGTGCATTGATTAAAATAGCAAGTAGGTGGAGCTGTCCGCTTGTGTTGCAGCAAATATATGCAAGCCAAGCAAGCTGAAATTAATCAGTTTAACCAGACCTGAACTACCGAGCAGCTTGCAAAGAAATAATATCTTCCTGTCTATAAATCAGTCCAGATTGGAATGCATAGAAAGAACTGTTTGCAGAAAAATGCAAGTAAAGTCTGTGTTGTGTGCTTATTTGATTAGCTTTATAATGCTGTTTAGCAAATGTTTATTCATTTAACTTAGTTTAATGATATATTATGTGTTGTGTGATTATTTTATTAGGTTTATAATGCTGTTTAGCATGTTAAGTCTTCATTTTAAAGCTTTAAAAATTAGGTGTTACTTATGCCAATTTTGAGAGGGGCCTGGAACCCAATTCCATCACTTCCCATTGACTTACATTATAAACTGGGTTTCAATTTACAACCATTACTTCTGGAACCTAACCCCGGCGTACACCGAGGGCTACCTGTATATGTAAAAATACATTTGATAGAATGTTTTGAATTAAGTGTAGTAATCTATGCTTAGATGTTAAAAATAACTCAATCTGAATTTAAAGGGATAGTAAACCCAAAATTTTGCTTTTTTTTATGATTCAGATAGAACATACAATTTTAAACAACTTTCCAATTTAATTCTATTATCAAATTTCATTCTCTTGTTATCCATTGCTGAAGGGACGGCATTGCACTACTGACAGGAAGCTGAAAATATCTATTTAGCCAATCACAAGAGACAAATGTGTGCAGGTACCAATTAGCAGCAAATCCTACTAGTGTAGGATATGTGCATATTCATTTTTTTAACAAGAGATACAAGAGAACAAAGCATATTTGAAGATAGAAGTGAATTTAAAAAGGGTCTTAAAAATGACATGCATTTTTATCTATCACATTAAACTATGTAAAATCAGAGATGTGTTTAAGTACTAGTAAGTAACCATTACTTTATTGTATGTTTCTAGCACAAACATCACCAGCTACTACGTAAAGAACACATGTTCGTAGCCAGATTGATTCCCCCATTCTAAGATCTGGGGGAATTATTGAGTAGCTAGGGGACGGTATTTAAAGGGACAGGAAACTCCAATATTTTCTCATGACTTGGATAGAACATACAAATTTAAACAGCTTTCTAATTTACTTCTAATTAGAAATTTGCTTAATTCTTGTTATCCTTTGATTAAGGAACAACACTGCACTACTGGCAGCTAGAGGAAGACATCTAGTTAGCCAACCACAAGAGACAAGTGTGCAGGCACCAATCAACAGCTAGCTCCCACTAGTGTAGCATATGTACGTATTCTTTTCCAACAAGGAATACTTAGGGCTAGATTTATCAAAGCTGAGGCATACAGGGGCACGTATACGCGTCTACGCCTCAGCTCGCCTGTGGCAGGGCAAAATTATCCGTAGGAAATTAACATTGCACAAGAGCGCAATTTTGCGTTCACGTGCAATCCCGCCCCCTGCCCCCGGAGATTGAATTTCGCCACCTTATAGGTGGCGAAGAGCTTAGGGAAACAGCGGTCTGGTGATCGCTGCTTGATAAATTACGGCGAGCAAGTTCTTGTGAGAATTTGCAGCCGTATGGGGCTTGATAAATTGAGCCCTAAGAACGAAGCACATTGGAAAATAGAAGTGAATTTTAAAGTGTCTTCAGAGTGGAAATTACCAAAGCCTAAAACCTTTGCAATTGTTAAGCACAGTGTTACAAATGTATTCTCTAGTGCAGGGATAGCCAACTTTTGTTGCTATCTATACTATTTTACTTTTGTTAGCCTCTCAAGAGGGAATAAAGGCAGAATAAGGAGGTCAAGACCCTGCAACCTAATCTAAAAACTGGCTCTATGCCACTGGACATTTTTAGTAAATATTGTTATGCCCGTTTCCTAGCCATAAATGGATATGTGGCCCATAATTATGGATTTTTAAGATATTAAAGTTGTTCATCACTGTCAGACATTGCTCTTTACAGGATAGATGCACCATTAACCACATACATTTTATGGTAATTAAGTGTGCCTAATGTCGTGGATAACAGCTATAAAAGCAAAATGTAGAAGCTAGCAAGAAAACTGAGAAGCCATGTACAAAGCATTTAAGATGCATGGGCCATAGTTACAATTCTAAGAGCAATGGCTCCCTGGATACCATAATTTAAAGGCCCTGGTTTGCATTACAAATTGTTATTTCTACATTGCGAAACGCATATTTCTTTTTCATCTTGACCATTTTATACTAATGCGACATGTCTGGTAATATACCTGCACTTATAAATATCTAAGTAGCACTGCAAATATTAAAGAATATGGCCTAAATATCGACGTATTCGTGTGTTAATATAAGATCATCCATAGCGATTTCGATTTATAATAGTTTTAGAAAAAAAAAGCGAGGTAGCCAAAATACAAATGGCTTTTACGGTTAAGAGGAACCATCTTGTTTAATACGATTCCCCGCTTCTTCATACAAAATGGCCGCCAGCAAATCAGCAACTAAAAAAGTCGTTACTAGCAGTACGTTTTCTTTGTATCTAATCTAAAATTGCGATGCAGTCTTTCCTTCAAGACAATTAGATTTTTGCAACCACTTAATATACAAAGCATAAGAATTGGGCGTCTCAACGTACGTTAATGGCTAGGTCACTCCTAATGAAAACTTATATTGCTGTTAGCAACATAAAAACATTGCCAAACCCGCAGGACGGAGCGCTATAATTATAAAAAAAATAGCACTACATGCTATAAGAAACCACTTGGACACTATTGTGTAATTTTACTTACCCGACCACCATAATTCTGTTCCCCGCTGTCGCTCATGTTTGCTACTCGGTCTACACCAACGCCACAAAGAACTAACACGGCCTCGCTCTAAGCAGGAAATGACGTTGTGTCTCGTTTAGCATAGCTAGGAACCTCCCCGAGAGCGCGCAAATTCCCGCGCTTCCGGGTCTTAAACCCCCATTTTTTCTTTCATTATTCACACAATATATGATTCAGGGTGGGTTTGATTTAAATAACGATTTAAATGACTAGTCAGTAAGACTGATTTAAATCCTGGCTTTCATTTTTACAAAAAATAACTTTTCAGATTTTCTTTCCCCAGTTATATCACCATTACTGATTTAGTTATATATATATATGCATAGATAGATCATTGAAATGAATGAAATTATGTTAATCATTAACATTCAATAATCTTTGCAGCTGTACTTTATTGGAAGAGGAAAAACAGTTACCTTAATAATAATTTAAATTATAGCACAAGAAATAATTGGGCTCTGTAAAGAGCAGAATAGCGCATAATTCCGCATTCGGATCCTAAAGAATGATCCAAATGCACACACCTACTTACTAATAACAATTTAAATAGTTTTATTTAATTAAAACAATAACATTTCATTTTCACTGTTCGTCCCTCCTCACACTTAGGTCATTGTGCAGATTTTTTAAATTCCAAACAATTATATTCAGTGAGCTTCTTGAAACTTAGGGGGCGATTTATCCAGCTGAGGCGGACAGGGGGGCTATTTTGTGCTTGCGTGCAATCCCGCCCCCAGCCAACCACGCACAAGCAGATGCTGTCAATCTGCCCAGTCGGACTAGACTGGGAGATTGAAATTCGCCACTTAAGAGGTGGCGAAAGTTTAGGGAAGCAGCGGTTTCATGATCGTTGCTTGTTAAATACGACGTGCAGGTTCTCTTGTGAGAATCTGCAGTCGTAGGCAGGCAAAAGCCTGCCAAAGAGGTTGATAAATCAACCCCTTAGTATGGGTTGATTCTGGTCACTTAAATTTACTGGGGAGCAATGGCATTAAGGGGCAGTAAAGTCAAAATTAAACTTTCATGATTAAGAAAGAACATGCAATTTTTACAATTTACTTCTCTTATCTAATTTGCTTTGTTCTAATAGTATCCATTGTTGAAAATCATACATAGGTAGGCTCAGAAGCCATGCACTACCGTGAGCTACTACTTGTCACTTTCTCACTCAATGTGTGCAGCTAGGCCCTAGTAAAGCATTGCTCTCCTTCAACAAAGGATACCAATAGAATGAAGCAAATTTGATAATAGAAGTAAATCTGAAAATTGTATGCTCTATCTGAAGCCCAAAAGTTTTCTTTCATGATTATGTCCCTTTAAGGTCTATTTCTCAACTCTGATGTTTATTTTACAACATTTTGCTGTGACGTAGGTTTGCCACCCGCCCCGGTTTCACTGGGACAGTCCCGGTCTGAGGCTCTGTGCCCTGTGTCCCGGAACTAGCCTCAAATACCCTGGGCTAAACGCTCCCCTAGCGCAGCAGTGAGCAGAGTGACTTTAAAAAACATTAGCTGGCCAGAGGAGCGCTTAGCCCGGGGTTACCAAAACGGGTAGGTGGAGTCTGCTGCCTGCAGGAGAGACAGTGATTAGTGTGGGACAGTGGGAGGGGGGAAGAGGGTCGAGGAGGGGAGTCGTCACATCCGGCTGCAGGTGTTGGTGCGGTGGCCGCGCAGCGGGCTGTCTGCCTGCAGAAACATGGCCAGAACACGACGCAACCTCTGTCGACTGTAGGTCCACTGCAGCAGCAGCAGCCTTCCTGAAGCCCTTGCCCCGGCCGGCCGGCCCTAAGCCAAAATGAGCAGTGCAGCCAGTCACAGAGAAACTGTGAGTAACACTTGGCTGTGTCTGCTGTTTTTTTCTAATTGGTATGGTCCTTTTTTGTGGGGGCTTAATTATGTGTAAATATAATATATATATATTATATATATATTATATATATGTATATATTATATATAATATATATGTATATATTATATATAATATATACAGGGAGTGCAGAATTATTAGGCAAATTGTATTTTTGAGGATTAATTTTATTATTGAACAACAACCATGTTCTCAATGAACCCAAAAAACTCATTAATATCAAAGCTGAATAGTTTTGGAAGTAGTTTTTAGTTTGTTTTTAGTTATAGCTATTTTAGGGGGATATCTGTGTGTGCAGGTGACTATTACTGTGCATAATTATTAGGCAACTTAACAAAAAACAAATATATACCCATTTCAATTATTTATTTTTACCAGTGAAACCAATATAACATCTCAACATTCACAAATATACATTTCTGACATTCAAAAACAAAACAAAAACAAATCAGTGACCAATATAGCCACCTTTCTTTGCAAGGACACTCAAAAGCCTGCCATCCATGGATTCTGTCAGTGTTTTGATCTGTTCACCATCAACATTGCGTGCAGCAGCAACCACAGCCTCCCAGACACTGTTAGAGAGGTGTACTGTTTTCCCTCCTTGTAAATCTCACATTTCATGAAGGACCACAGGTTCTCAATGGGGTTCAGATCAGGTGAACAAGGAGGCCATGTCATTAGATTTTCTTCTTTTATACCCTTTCTTGCCAGCCACGCTGTGGAGTACTTGGACGCGTGTGATGGAGCATTGTCCTGCATGAAAATCATGTTTTTCTTGAAAGATGCAGACTTCTTCCTGTACCACTGCTTGAAGAAGGTGTCTTCCAGAAACTGGCAGTAGGACTGGGAGTTGAGCTTGACTCCATCCTCAACCCGAAAAGGCCCCACAAGCTCATCTTTGATGATACCAGCCCAAACCAGTACTCCACCTCCACCTTGCTGGCGTCTGAATCGGACTGGAGCTCTCTGCCCTTTACCAATCCAGCCACGGGCCCATCCATCTGGCCCATCAAGGCTCACTCTCATTTCATCAGTCCATAAAACCTTAGAAAAATCAGTCTTGAGATATTTCTTGGCCCAGTCTTGACGTTTCAGCTAGTGTGTCTTGTTCAGTGGTGGTCGTCTTTCAGCCTTTCTTACCTTGGCCATGTCTCTGAGTATTGCACACCTTGTGCTTTTGGGCACTCCAGTGATGTTGCAGCTCTGAAATATGGCCAAACTGGTGGCAAGTGGCATCTTGGCAGCTGCACGCTTGACTTTTCTCAGTTCATGGGCAGTTATTTTGCGCCTTGGTTTTTCCACACACTTCTTGCGACCCTGTTGACTATTTTGAATGAAACGCTTGATTGTTCGATGATCACGCTTCAGAAGCTTTGCAATTTTAAGAGTGCTGCATCCCTCTGCAAGATATCTCCCTATTTTTGACTTTTCTGAGCCTGTCAAGTCCTTCTTTTGACCCATTTTGCCAAAGGAAAGGAAGTTGCCTAATAATTATGCACACCTGATATAGGGTGTTGATGTCATTAGACCACACCCCTTCTCATTACAGAGATGCACATCACCTAATATGCTTAATTGGTAGTAGGCTTTCGAGCCTATACAGCTTGGAGTAAGACAACATGCATAAAGAGGATGATGTGGTCAAAATACTCATTTGCCTAATAATTCTGCACTCCCTGTATATATATATATATTATATATAATATATATTATATATATATATATTATATATATTTTATATAATAAAAATTTATTTCATAACGAATTTGAGGCCGCGAGAAGCCACGCCCCAAGCCACACCCTCTCCACGCCCACTTAAAAAGTGTCCAGGAATTTTCTGGACAAAAGGTGGCAACCCTACTGTGACGGGGGAATGCTATTTCTGCAGACACAAATTCACAGTTTTGAAAACTACAAAACCAATAATATCTTTTCAAGATATAAAAATTGGCCAAAATAATCTGACATAAACTCCTGGGAGAGCATGACAGTTCGAATAAATTAAAGGGATATGAAACTCAAATTATTTCTTTTATGATTCAGATAGATCATGCTATTTTAAAAAACTTTTTAATTTATTTCTATTATCAATTTGTCCTCATCCTCCTGGTATCTTTTGTTTAAAAGCAGGTGTGTATGCTTAGGAGCTGAACCATTTCTGGAGCACTATATGGCATCAGTTTTGCATGAATGTTATCCATTTGCAAGAGCACTAGAGGGCAGCACTGTTTCCTGTCATGCTGTGCTCCAGGTGCCTACCTAGGTACCTCTTCAACACAGAAAATCATAGGAATTAAGCAAATGTGATAATAGAAGTAAATTGGAAACTTTGTTTTAAAATAGTATGATCTGCCTGAATCACAAAATATTTTTTTTTTGGTTTCATATCCATAGTTTAAAATTTATCAAGCAGCAGCCATGAGACCGCTGCTTTCCTACCCTTTTTCTCCTCGTCCGACCAGGGAGATTGACAGCTCCTGCCTGCACGTGATTGGCTGTGTGTGGTGGTAGGTAGCGGGATCGCAGGGTGAGCGCAAAATAGCGATGCAGGCCTCGATCCGATATGCAGCGTCGCCCGCAAAAGCCGGCGACGCCGAATTTTGTGCGGGTTTGGTATCATATATACAGCGTAACCTAGAAGTTACGCTCGTATATTTCTGCATTCGGTCGTAGTTTTTTGGCCCATAGGCAGGTATACCAAACCCGCGCAGTTTGGTATCCAATATACAGCGTAAGGACTTCTTACACCATTTTCACCTCGCCACAAAATGCAGCCGTAGTAAGCCTTACGCTGTCTATTGGAGCCCAGTAACTCCCTAAACTACCTGCCAAATAAAACCTAACACCTAACGCATGCACAATGTCTACCTGTCAACCGCGATCTGCTAAATAAAACCTAACACCTAACGCATACGCAATGTCTATCTACCTGTCAACCGCGATCCCCCGCCACAATTCCTAATAAATTATTTAACCCCTAAACCGCCGCTCCCGGACCCCGCTGCCGCCTACATTAAAAGTATAACCCCCTAATGTGATCCCCCTACACCGTCGCCAGCTACATTACATACCCCCTAATGTGAGCCCCTTACACCGCCGCCATCTACATTACCTACCCCCTAATGTGAGCCCCTTACACCGCCGCCATCTATATTACCTACCCCCTAATGTGAGCTCCTACCCCGCCGCCAGCTATATTAAAATTATTAACCCCTAATTTAATCCCCCTAACCCGCCGCCAGCTATATTAATTACATTAACCCTTAATTTAATCCCCCTATATCGCCGCCAGCTATATCAAATTAATAAACCCCTAATCTAATCCCCCTATACCGCCGCCAGCTATATTAAATACATTAACCCCTAATCTAATCCCCCTACCCCGCCGCCAGCTATATTAATTACATTAACCCCTAATTTAATCCCCTATACCGCCGCCAGCTATATTAATTACATTAACCCCTAATTTAATCCCCCTACCCCCCCGCCAGCTATATTAATTACATTAACCCCTAATTGAATCCCCCTACCCCGCCGCCAGCTATATTAATTACATTAACCCCTAATTTAATCCCCCTATACCGCCGCCAGCTATATTAAATTAATTAACCCCTAATCTAATCCCCATATACCGCCGTCAGCTATATTAAATACATTAACCCCTAATCTAATCCCCCTACACCGCCGCCAGCTGTATTAACTATATTAACCCTAATTATATTAGAGTTAATATAGTTATTATATTATATATATTAACTATATTAACCCTAATTATATTAGGGTTAATATAGTTAATATCGTTATTATATTATATATATTAACCCTAATTATATTAGGGTTAATATAGTTAATATCGTTATTATATTATATATGTATTAAGTATAATAACCCTATCTAACTCTAACATCCCTAACTAAATTCTTATTAAAATAAATCTAATTAATATTAATATTATTAATTAAAATATTCCTATTTAAATCTAAATACTTACCTATAAAATAAACCCTAAAATAGCTACAATATAATTAATAATTACATTGTAGCTATTTTAGGGTTTATATTTATTTTACAGGTAACTTGGTATTTATTTTAACTAGGTACAATAGCTATTAAATAGTTAATAACCAATTGAACTTGAATCTGATTGGCTGATTCAATCAGCCAATCCGATTTTTCTACCTTAATTCTGATTGGCTGATAGAATCCTATCAGCCAATCGGAATTCGACGGACGCCATCTAGGATGACGTAATTTAAAGGAACCTCATTCGTCGGGAAGTCGTCGTGCCGGATGGATGTTCCGCGTCGGAGGAGCAAAGAAAGAAGATTGAAGATGCCGCTTGGAAGAAGACTTTGCCCCGACGGAGGACCTCTTCTCTGCCGCTTGATTGAAGACATCGCCGGATGGAAGACTTCTTCTTTGCCACTTGGATGAAGACATCGCCGGATGGAAGACTTCTTCTCTGCCGCTTGATTGAAGACATCGCCCGGATCGGATGAAGAGTTCTGCCTGGCTGGGTGAAGACAAGGTAGGGAGATCTTCAGGGGGGTAGTGTTAGGTTTATTTAAGGGGAGTTTGGGTCAGAGTAGGGGTATGTGGGTGGTGGGTTGTAATGTTGGGGGGTGGTATTGTGGGGGTTTTTTACAGGCAAAAGAGCTGATTTCTTTGGGGCATGCCCCGCAAAAGGCCCTTTTAAGGGCTGGTAAGGTAATAGAGCTGTTAACATTTTTAATTTAGAATAGGGTAGGAAATTTTTTTTATTTTGGGGGGCTTTATTATTTTATTAGGGGGCTTAGAATAGGTGTAATTAGCTTAAAAATCTTGTAATCTTTTTTTATTTTTTGTAATTTAGTGTTTGTTTGTTTTTGTAATTTATTTTATTTTATTGTATTTTAGATATTTGTAGTTTATTTAGTTTATTGATAGTGTAGGTGTATTTGTAACTTTGGTTAGTATTTATTTTACAGGTAAATTGGTAATTATTTTAACTAGGTAGCTATTAAATAGTTATTAACTATTTAATAGCTATTGTACCTAGTTAAAATAAATACCAAGTTACCTGTAAAATAAATATAAACCCTAAAATAGCTACAATGTAATTATTAATTACATTGTAGCTATCTTAGGGTTTATTTTATAGGTAAGTATTTAGATTTAAATAGGAATATTTTAATTAATAATATTAATATTAATTAGATTTATTTTAATAAGAATTTAGTTAGGGATGTTAGAGTTAGATAGGGTTATTATACTTAATATATATATATATATATAATATAATAATGATATTAACTATATTAACCCTAATATAATTAGGGTTAATATAGTTAATATATATAATATAATAACTATATTAACTATATTAACCCTAATATAATTAGGCTTAATATAGTTAATATAGCTGGCGGCGGTGTAGGGGGATTAGATTAGGGGTTAATGTATTTAATATAGCTGGCGGCGGTATAGGGGGATTAGATTAGGGGTTAATTAATTTAATATAGCTGGCGGCGGCGGTATAGGGGGATTAAATTAGGGGTTAATGTAATTAATATAGCTTGCGGCGGGGTAGGGGGATTAATTTAGGGGTTAATGTAATTAATATAGCTGGCGGCGGGATAGGGGGATTAAATTAGGGGTTAATAATTTTAATATAGCTGGCAGCGGGGTAGGAGCTCACATTAGGGGGTAGGTAATATAGATGGTGGCGGTGTAAGGGGCTCACATTAGGGGGTAGGTAATGTAGCTGGCGACGGTGTAGGGGGATCACATTAGGGGGTTATACTTTTAATGTAGGTGGCGGCGGGGTCCGGGAGCGGCGGTTTAGGGGTTAAATACTTTATTAGGGATTGCGGCGGGGGATCGCAGTTGACAGGTAGATAGACATTGCGCATGCATTAGGTGTTAGGTTTTATTTAGCAGATCGCGGTTGACAGGTAGATAGACATTGCGCAGGCGTTAGGTTTTATTTGGCAGGTAGTTTAGGGAGTTACGGGGCTCCAATAGACAGCGTAAGGCTTACTACGGCTGCATTTTGTGGCAAGGTGAAAATGGAGTAAGATTTCTCCATTTTCGCCACGTAAGTCCTTACGCTGTATATTGGATACCAAACTGCGCGGGTTTGGTATACCTGCCTATGGCCCAGAAAACTACGGCCGAAGGCAGAAATATACGAGCGTAACTTCTAGGTTACGCCGTATATAGGATACCAAACCCGCACAAAATTTGGCGTTGCCGGCTTTTGCGGGCGACGCTGCATATCGGATCGGGCCCCAGAAGTGGGCACTACAGCCTTCCAGTACCAAATCCTGACACATATCTGTCCTTAATTGACCTCAGCAAGGGTAATTCGATAAGGAACAAAATAAATTGCAAGCTTTTGCTAAAAGTGTCAGTGGCTAACCTTGTGTATGTTTCTGCCAGGTGTTCATTGTTGTCAGTTACCTGGGCATCTATGCTCTGATTCGAAAGAGGGTCCTCTCCAAAAAAAAAAAAAAAAGGTACATTTCCCCAATTTAGTTCTTATTTTGGGGCGCCCTTTTAAATCCTAGAGCATTGTAAAAGGCATCTAGTAGATAAGTAATTGCATTTTCAATAGCCACCCCCTGCTATGTAAAGGGACATGAGATGTATGTGTGTTGTATGCAATATTTAGGAGCTAAGGGCTCTTTTGCAGACACTGACCCACATACAGTAAGTACATTAGGTGATTGTCCCCCAACACTGGGATTTACCTGGTTTCTGATGCAGCAGGAGATCACTGTTTTTAAAGGGGGTTTAGCTGCATCATAGGGAGGCAAACAAGGGGTCAGGTTTCCTACTAACATAAACATGGTGGGAGAAAGGGGACTGATTAGAGAAACCGTCCCCGTAGGGTAAATAAGCACTTTAGAGGGATATGATGCAGTGCTTATTTAGTAAGAAAAAAATGAAAAAATAAATGAAAGTAAACTTAAAAAGAAGCAATGAGTTAAAAAAGTAAAAAAACAACACTTGCAGTAGTTGTATATTAATTTTAGTGAGGAACCCAAAGTTTCCAACTATTTACCAAAATGGACTTAGATCAATACCTTCGGTTGTCTACTTAAAAAAAAATACATAGTTTTCATAGGTAAATGAAAAAAATGTTTTATTTCTGTTTAAACAGAGTGATAGCAAAAATGCTAAAAATACTCAAGTACTTTGGGCTAGTTTGGTCATGAGACCCCTCATTTGAGAGCAGGAGAGTGAAATGAGGGGTGTCATATCCCTGTATGTGGTCTGGAAGATATAAGAGCCCTCTCTAGTTTAACTTCCTTGTTCCCTGTGATGCCATCCAGTCACACACTAATTCCCATTGCATCCTGTAATGGGGAAGGAGACTGCAGTCTCTTTGGCAGCTGCAGAGCTGAGGGGACACAGGATTCTGTGTAGAAAGAGGAGGACACGATCTGAGCATTGTGTAGAGGGCGGCCATTTGTTGTCCTTTCGCACTCTAGCAGTTCTACTTCTTTGTTTGGCTCAATCTCGTCACTAAACTGTATTACACAGGTCACCTGTATGAACAATGTAAAAGTAGAAAGAATAGACAATACTATTTTGGTAGAGAGTAATAGCCATTTCCCAAATAAAAATCAATAGCAGCCATTGAACAGGTGTTTTTCCCTAAACATATTATAAATACTTTCAACAATCCCTCATATGCCCTGAGGAATAGGAGTTATCCTTTAAAAAATGTAGATGAGATTGTTTAATAAGACTTCTTGTTAAGCATATTTTAGAGATCATTGTGGCAAGTGGGTTCTTTATTTATATATACACGTTTACTGCTTTATTTTGGCTTCTCAGCCTTTTCAGTAACAAATACCATTTTATATACAGCATTTTTTCCAATGTATTCCTACAGAGATTAAAGCTATGAGGGGTAGACAGTCAAATTTGGTCTCTTTGTTTGTTGATATGATTCATTTATATAAATATATTGATGTCACAAATATAGGGAGGTGTCAGAAGTACTCTTTATTCCACAAAAATTGTGTGTGACAAGGACAAGGTAGTCATACTTCAAGGCTAAAGGAGAGACAATTGACAAAAGAAAATTATGTATTTTTGGATTTAAAAATAAAATCTAAAGTTGTGATCGCTTTTGTTAAATGGGTAGATCTCAAATCTATTACTTAATCATAATATCTTTTTGATTATTATTAGTAATAATAATAATAATTTCTTAGTGAACGTTATATTTAATATTTTCTTATATATTTTAGCGAGCCAGTTTCATTATGTAACAATTTACATGTCATATTTTAGTTGTCAACTTTTACAGCGACGCTTTTGTTATTACACTTTGCATGAAACATTAAACTGTTATTCACTATTTACCTTAGCTAAATCTGCACCAAGGTTAAAGGGACATTCCAGTCAAAATTTAAATACAAATAGATTAATTACATCTTTGAATAGAAACATATTTGCAATATACATGTATTGGTAACAATGCTTCTAGTAAAAGTTAGCACTGTTTTAGTGTTAACATTTTTCTCTGCACGTGCATGTAAAGCATAGCTAGATTTTGTTACTGCACCCACATTTTAAATAATGCAGCTGCTCAGATCATCATTGTATCATGTCAGCAATGAACAAATTGAGTTATTACCAGATGGTACAAGCTCCTTAGGCTGTCTGAGCAAGTGCTTTGTTTAAAATGCTGGTGCACGGTGCATACTTAAATACACTTTTGAAACAGCTATAGCTTTTATTAGAAGCATTTTGCTAATGCGTGTATATTACAAAATTGCTAATGTTCAATACCGAAATGCACTTATGTGGTTTCCAATTTTGGCTGGAATATCCCTTTAATCATGTTTCAAAATTAGAGGATCAGCCCTGGAGTACTCCATGTTTAGAGCCCAATTTCCCCCAGAGGTACATGTACCACAAATTAATAAACTAGTATCTAGTCATCATGCATTTTTTTGTAATTAAATTACTTAAAGGGACACTGAACCCAATTTTTTTTCTGTGTGATTCAGATAGAGCATGCAATTTTAAGCAACTTTCTTATTTTCTCCTATTATCATTTTTTCTTCGTTCTATTGCTATCTTTATTTGAAAAAGAAGGCATCTAAGCTTTTGTTGGGGTTCAGAACTCTGGACAGCACTTTTTATTTGTGGATTAATTTATCCACCAATCAGAAAGAACAACCCAGGTTGTTCACCAAAAATGGGCCGGCATCTAAACTTACATTCTTGCATTTCAAATAAAGATACCAAGAGAATGAAGAAAATTTGATAATAGGAGTAAATTAGGAAGTTGCTTAAAATTTCATGCTCTATCTGAATCACAAAATAAAAAAAATTGGTTCAGTGTCCCTTTTACTGAACATATGAGTACAATAGTAAAATGCTGTGATTCAGTGGATGAATTTCTTTTTGCATTATTGCTGGCCTATAACAATGTGTTTATTCTTATGTAGCAGGGTGCATTTCACAATCCAAATTGCTCAATATTCAGAGCTAAATTGCATGAAAAGAGGGCAAAATAAATAATGAAAATATAAAGAGCTGTTTCATTACTCATAACTTTACATTTTATATAAAAATGTAATGGTGTTTACAGTCCTTTTAACTATGTCTTTACCTGCTTTTTCAGTGCAATAATGCAATGCTTAACACATTACAGCATTTGCTTACTGTAATGTCATGTCCTTATTGTAATGTCATGTCCATATAAAGGGACATGGAAGTCAAAATTACACTTTCATGATTCAGAAAGAGCATTTTTAAGAGACTTAAATTTACTTCTATTGTAAAACTGATTTTGTTCTCTTGGGGATCTTTGCAGAAAAGAATACCTAGGTAGGTTTAGAAGCAGCAAAGCACTACTGGGCGCTAGCTGTTTATTGGTGGCTATGTCTGTTTTAATTCGCTCACCAGATATGTTCAACTCGGTCCCTGTTATGATTTGCTGCTTCAGAGCTGACTTTAACTGTGTTTTACTCCTTTGCAGGAGTTAAACACATAGGGCAGGGCCCAACGACCTAAAGCTCTCTGGTCTTGCAAGATAATCTAAGAAGTCTTGTCAGTATTTTGAAGTTCCTCAAAGAAGTTTAGAAAAGCAAATTCTAGAAAGCTGTTTATCTCACTATACAGGGCTCTGTATGAGGGGAGACACTTGCACTGTAAAATAATGCAAGAAAAGCTATCAACAATTTTGCAAGATTTCTCTTCATGTCAGCTACTTTTTGATCATTAGGCCCATAGTTTGCAAGTAACAGTGCAATAATAAAATGCTCTAACCTATTAGACTATTTTCTTTTTGCACTATTATGTCCCTTTAAGCAATTTTAGTTTGATATAATTTTATTGTTTATAATTATAGTAATTTGGAAGTATGGAATACTATTTTCTGTATTTACTAATACACTATGGCCTAGATTACAAGTGGAGCACTATTAATAGTGCAGGGTGCGCTATCAATATCGCTGGACAGCGCTATAATTAGCAGGTAAAATGATATTACAAGTCCATAGCAAAGAAGAATTACCAGAGAATGTTCAGCATGGCTGACCCTGTCCCTTTAGTGCGCTCTATACTTTGGGGCCGAATTATCAAGCTCCGAATGGCTCGCCGGAAACCGCTGCTCTATAATTTGTCCGTCTGCTCTGAGGCTACGGATATCAATCAACCCAATCAGATACGATCGGGTTGATTGACACCCTCTGCTAGTGAAAAAATAAAAAATAAAAAAGAAAGCAGCGCTTTACATACACCTTTACAATATTACCACAAATCTTAGATACAGACTTCTCTTCTGTGGAGCAAAAAAGCGATACAGGTGTTTCCACCCCCAATCAGTGTTCTAAGCCACTCGATCCTGATGCAGCCGCTCTCGTCCTGTGTCTCTCTCCCCACACTGGATATGACGTGATCAAAAAATAGCTGTGAAGTAAGAACAGCGCAGGAGAACCGAGATTCAAGGTAGTAGTTTTATTGATACAAATGCAAGACACACAACGATTCCTACTTACAAACGGTAGGTTTTAAAAGAGCCTTTCACAATCTATGATGTGAACAATTCTTTAGTCCAGAAGCAAGGAAGACCACAGCCGGCAGGTATGTCTCACTTTTCGTCAAGGAGCTGCACACAGCTTGGGTCGCGGTGGGAAGCTTTTTTTCAATAACTTCTTTAAACCATATGGATAGCTCGAAGCGTTTCCCCCGGTGTACGCCCGGGCTTTATCAAGAGCAGAATGTTGAATTAAACAGATTGTTAGCTTTTAAAGTCGGTGCTTCCACCCGATTGGCTGATGGTATACACCAATCAGGATGCGGTAAACGAGCACACCCTTTTGTTTACAACAGCGGCAATTTATACATGTTCACAGATTAAGGATCGATATACTCAGTAGTAAATTTATGCACTAACTGAATATATTTACAATGCTTGTACGGTACAGAGTTTTTCAAACACACGCTTTAAAACATAAAATTAGATAGTAAAATTAAAAATAATTACAACTTAGTAAGTGCAATTTGATAAATACATTGCATACAAAAACTAATACAAAAATTAAAAACAAATTTTGTTACAAATGTTAAAAACAAATTCATAACATAATATGCAAATAAATGTTTTTTTAAAAAAGATATACAGATAAATAATTTAAAAACATAAAAATTCTATCAAAAAGATGTACTGGAAATTGATATAGATCCTGTAACGATAAGAAATACATATAAGTAAATTCATCTTATTATGCAAAGATCATAATTATAACCTACATAAATTGTTTCTCAGATATTAATTCGACACATAAAAAATCTTTGGATATTTGCATATTAAAATACATGGAGATACTACCATTCTTCATATAAAAGCCTGTACGTCTAAATCAATATTGAGACCCAAAGGATTCAGACTCTTTAACTTATAAATCCATTCGGTTTCTCGTTGTCTTAAAGTTCTCAGTCTATTAGGATAACTTGGTGGTATCCAATCTATTATTTGTATTTCTAAACCTCTCAGATTACTGCCATGAACCAATAAAAAATGATTGGGTACACTGTGTTTTATAAAACCATTTTTAATTTTATACAAGTGTTCATTAAATCTTGTTCTAGTATTTCTTTTGGTACGTCCAATATAAATTAGATCACAACTGCATCATAGCAGATAGACAGTATATGTCGATTCACAGTTGCATCTGTGTTTGATCTCAAATTGTTCAGTACCATCGGAACTACTGAACCTATTTCCTTTTCTGACAAAAGAACACATGTTACATCTGCTCTTGTTACATTTGTACGTGCCAGTTGGAATTGATAACCAATTACTTAAGGTGTTTTTACTTTCATTCGTTATTGTACCATTATCTCCCCTTTTTCTCAGTTTACTGGGAGCTAGATGGTTTTTCAAGTTAAAATTTTTTCTGAACGTAATGCAAGGTTTATCTGTTATAATTTGACTCAAGATTGGATCGGATTTTAATATTCCCCAGTGTTTGTTCATTACCTTCTTTATTATACTCGCTCCTTCACTAAAGGTAGTTATAAACCTTGTTTGATTGTTAGCCTCCTGGCTTTTGACCTGATGCTTAATGGTATTATCCAGTAGTCTATTTCTATCTAAATTTCTGGCCCTTAGCTTAGCTGCTTTTAAAAGTTCATTTTCATACCCTTTCTCTAAAAATTTCTTGTCTAGGGTTTCAGCTTCACTATCAAAATCTGTTATTCTAGAACAATTACGTCTCACTCGAGTATATTGGCTAAAAGGAATATTGTTCTTCCAATTTTTAAGATGTCCACTCCTGGCATCGACAAAACTATTCCTGTCAACTGTCTTCCTATGATTAAGATTGATATCTAAAAACACAATATTCTCCTTAGAACATGTACCACAAAATTCTAAGTCAAAAGAATTTTCATTTATATATGTTGAGAATTGTGTCAAGGACTGTGACGACCCTTTCCATAAAATAATCACGTCGTCAATATATCTAGCATATTTTACAATGTTACCTTCAAAAGGATTATTATTCCAAATATATTCCCTCTCAAAATCATCCATAAAAATATTAGCGTAAGATGGGGCAAATGTTGTCCCCATCGCGGTTCCTTTTAGCTGCAAATAAAAAGAATCCTCAAACTCAAAATAATTATGAGAGAGAATAAATGAAATGGAATCCAAAATAAATTGCAAATGAACATCAGGAATATCATAGTATAAAAAAGCTCTTTTAATAGCTCTAATGCCTTTTTCATGTTTTATATTAGTATATAAGGAGGACACATCATAAGTTGCCCACCAAAAATCCTCTTCCCATTCCATTCCCTCAAAGATTTTTATAACCTCAGTAGTATCCTTTAGAAAGGCCCTGGTATTCTTAACTATAGGTTGAAGGTAGTAATCAACATACTTCGATAGATTATGGCATAGGGACTCAATACCAGAGATTATGGGCCTTCCAGGGGGGTTGGAGAGGCACTTGTGCACCTTGGGAAGGTGATAGAATATTGGTGTTTTAGGATTTTGTTGAATGATGAAATTAACCTCATCTCGTGACAAAATGTCGTCCTCTTTTGCTTTCAAAACTAGAGTATTTAGATCTTTTTGGAAGGTATTGGTAGGATTATAATCCAATTTTTTATATACTACTATGTCACCCAATAGTCTATTAGCTTCAGCTATATAATCAATTCTGTTTTGGACCACTAGACCCCTTCCCTTATCGGCAGCTCTTAGAACAATATTCTTATTATTCTTTAGTAGCTCTAATGCATGCCTCTCATTGGGACTTAAATTATCATTATGTTTATTCACTGTGCATTTAGATAATTTTTTATTTAGTTCTTCACAAACTAATTTGTTAAACACCCTCTGCTAGTGGCCAGAACTGCTTGTGCAATGATAAATGCTGACAGCGTATGCTGTCTGTATTTATCAATGTGTGGTGGACATGATACGCTATATCATATCATGTCGGCTCGCACTGTCATAAATCGGCCCCCTTCAATGGATATTACAACCACGCTAAACATCTCTCATATTACAAGTTGAAAGTTCTATCTTGCACTCAAGTGCAACACATAATAGCGCTAAAAAAGTTATGCGTGACTTGAGACCTGAAGTAGTGTTAGGACTAGAAGAAAATGTCACTAGATTTTTCTTTGCTTAAATGTTTTGTAGATGATCCATTTATATAGCCCATCTGGGAGTGGTTTTGTAACAATGTATAGTTTTTCTTATTTTTTTAATAACATTGTGCTGATTTTCAGACTTCTAACCAAGCCCCAAAGTATCAGATGTAGACTGAAGTCTACAGATTTCTGCTTTCTCCTGTTTGTTTAAAGGGACAGTCTAGTCAATATTAAACTTTCATGATTCAGATAGGGCATGCAATTTTAAACTTTCCAATTCACTTTTATCATAAATTTGTTTGTTCTTTTTGTATTCTTAGTTGAAAGTTATTTCTAAGCCCTTGAAGGTCGCCCCTTATTTTAATGCATTTGACAGTTTTCACAGCTAGAGGGCGTTAGTTCACGTGTGCGATATAGATAACATGGACTTACTTATGAGAGAGCACTGATTGGCTAAAATGCAAGTCTGTCAAAAGAACTGAAATAAGAGGGCAGCCTGCAGAGGCTTAGATACAAGGTAATCACAGAGGTAAAAAGTATATTACTATAACCGTGTTTGTTATGCAAAACTGAGGAATGGGTTCTTGTGAACTGCTGGTGCAATACCGCCCCCTGCAGATTCGTGGCCAATCGGCCGCTAGCAGGGGATGTCAATCAGCCAGATCATACATGATCAGGCAGATTGCTATACATGAGTTTACAATGTAAAGTAGTGAGTGTACAGCCTGTATAACAGTGTAAATTTGCTGTCCCCTCAAAATAACTCAACACACAGCCATTAATGTCTAAACTATTGCCAACAAAAGGGAGTACACCCCTAAGGGGAAATGTCCAAATTGGGCCCAGTTAGCCATTTTCCCTCCCCGGTGTCATGTGACTCGTTAGTGTTACAAGGTCTCAAGTGTGAATGGGGAGCAGGTGTGTTCAATTTGGTTTTATCGCTCTCACACTCTCTCATACTGGTTACTGGAAGTTCAACATGGCACCTCATGGCAAAGAACTCTCTGAGGATAAGAAAAAAAGAATTGTTGCTCTACATAAAGATGACCTAGGCTATAAGAAGATTGTCAAGACCCCGAAACTGACCTGCAGCACGGTGAGCAAGACCATACAATGGTTTCACAGGACAGGTTCCACTCAGAACAGGCCTCGCCATGGTGAACCAAAGAAGTTGAGTGCACATGCTCAGCGTCATATCTGGAGGTTGTCTTTGGGAAATAGACGTATTAGTGCTACAAGCATTGCTGCAGAGGTTGAAGGGGTGGGGGGTCAGCCTGTCAGTGTTCACACCATACGCCACACACTGCATCAAATTGGCTGTCGTCCCAGAGAGGAAGCCTCTTCTAAAGATGATGCACAAGAAAGCCCGCAAACAGTTTGCTGAAGACAAGCAGACTAAGGACATGGATTATTGGAACCATGTCCTGTGGTCCGATGAGACCAAGATAAACTTATTTGGTTCAGATGGTGTCAAGCATGTGTGGCGGCAACCAGGTGAGGACTTGAGTACAAAGACAAGTGTTTCTTGACTACAGTCAAGCATGGTGGTGGGAGTGTCATGGTCTGGGCCTGCATGAGTGCTGCCAGCACTGGGGAGCTACAGTTCATTGAGGGAAAAATGAATGCCAACATGTACTGTGACATACTGAAACAGAGCATGAACCCCTCCCATCGGAGACTGTGCCACAGGGCAGTATTCCAACATGATAACGACCCCAAACACACATTCAAGACGAAAACTGCCTTGCTAAAGAAGCTGAGGGTAAAGGTGATGGACTGGTCAAGCATGTCTCCAGACCTAAACCCTATTAAACATCTGTGGGGCATCCTCAAATGGAAGGTGGCGGAGCACAAGGTCTCTAACATTCACCAACTCTGTGATGTCGTCATGGAGGAGTGGAAGAGGACTCCAGTGGCAACCTGTGAAGCTCTGGTGAACTCCATGCCCAAGAGGGTTAAGGCAGTGCTGGAAAGTAATGGTGGTCACACAAAATATTGACACTTTGGTCCAAATTTGGACATTTCCACTTAGGGGTGTACTCACTTTTGTTGCCAACAGTTTAGGCATTAATGGCTGTGTGTTGAGTTATTTTGAGTGGACAGCAAATTTACACTGTTATACAGGCTGTACTGTCACTACTTTACATTGTAGCAAAGTGCCATTTCTTCAGTGTTGTCAAATGAAAAGATATAATAAAATATTTACAAAAATATGAGCTGTGTACTTACTTTTGTGAGATACTGTACATACATGTATAAGCCCTTCCCAGTCAAACACCTTGACATATAAAATATACATTTTAGGGGGGCATGGCTAATTCGTCGCCATGTTCAGTCAGGATTTCCAGTAGCTCTGATTATACCCTGATCCATAAGGCAATTATATCTATGCTAACTACTGATCTATTATTATAATTTGGGGTACTTACCAAGTGAAAGATTTGGAGTCAATAGATATCTCTCTTACTGGAATCCAGACGACAGAAGATCTGAACTGGCTAAGACTGTGGGCGGCGGCCTGTATTATTCTATCATCACCCCCCTGGTCAGACTTTAGACTGGATAAGAGCGTCTCTCCTTTGCAAAGAATAACACATTCTACCGCTTCAACTACCCTTCTACACACCAGACAATGTTGTTAATAGAGATCCTGATAATCTACACAACTATGGAGGCAAACATAATGGCGCTACTGAAACAGATATCTTACAAGACAAAGGAACAGTTCATCTTCCTTACTGGCAGCCTGAGAGCCGAGAGGGGCAACCTCTCAGAAGAAAATATGACACTAGAGAAATTAGAAGATCTTTCTCACACAATAGATTCCGTAAGAGAAAAGGATTACAATCCACAAACACAAGAAACAGTCCCAGAACGGCTCCTCCTAAAATCGTTTATTAATCCAAGTAAAAACTTTCAACATCACATTGTAAAAAGTGGCACAACCTGTCACAAACAAGATGCACCTACAGGTTAAGCAAATAAAAAACATATGAGGTCGGCACCCTGTCACATCTTACGTGTTTCGGGAATACCCTTATTCATAGATACCTGAATGAGACTGCCTCCTCTCACTTATACCTTTCCCTAAGTAAGTCTGCTCTCATCTCCTTATATATTTATCTACCACTATACTATTATACTATTATATACGTATATATATATATATATATATATATGTGTGTGTTTAACCATCCACTGATGGTTGAATTCAGAAAGGTTCAGTGAAATCGCCTTTGGTCATATCTATCTGAAGTGCATGAACACTGTATTTGTTTTGTAAAAGAATTAAAATGCCACACCCAAGATGGCAGACAGAAGGAACAACAATAAATTACTGGAAGTCACAACAACTGGTGAAAGTTATTTCCTGTCCAAGATGGATCTCATGATGGTGACACAGGGAACTATCTTCTCCTCCAGAGAGTCCATAACTTACCGGGATAAGATCCATCCCTCTGTATATACTAATGACCTACATGCAGAGTTCTCGTTTTGGGCCCGTGATGGAGCGGCCGGTCTCTGGGTTTTTGAGGAGACTCCAATTAGAGCATGGAGCAGCTTTGATCAAGCTTTCACCGTGCTGAAGGAACGAAGAGTCTTCCATTCCCAAACAAGAAGAGCTGATGTCCGGATTCTGACACAATGTGGACAGTCTACATATTCACAGTTTATACTGCCTCATGTCCAGTGGTCTCTCTCTGACATGCAACCTCCTTACAAGTTGTTGGACTAACTTCTCTGCAGTTAGTACAGCTTAGCCCCGTTGTTAAAGAGAGGTAAGGGTCTCATGCGGGGTACCTAGTTAACCACCTGTCTAAATTCCACTATTTTAATTTAAATTTTACTCTATATTAGCTACAGGCAGCAATGACAATATGGACTCTTTAGTTTGGGTAATCTTTATAATGGTACACTTATGCCCTTATTTGTATCTTTTGTTTATTATATTACGAATGCCCCACAGCTTATATAGTTACTTAGACGGCTATTTGTAGGTTTATAGTCTGATCCCACTTAGGTCTATACATACTAGATAACTTCAATCTAGGTACACATTTTCTCTGCTAGTAGACACTTATTTGCTCCGTATCACTACCTAAGAGACACTGGTCTGAGACGTTATTAGGGAGCTATGCAAGCTAATGATACTAATAGATAAAATCACTGCTTGTAGTGAGATACTCTAATCTATTATATGGAGAGTATCTATTCTATATTTCGATCCCCCTGTACTCTCTTGAGATTCATTCTAAGATAACCATATTTATTACTTTCACCAGCCACTTTACCATCCCAATGTATACCTCTCGACTTGTATATATTAATTCTCTCTCCTGTATTACCATACATTTAATAGCCATCCATCGCTTATTGTAAATAATGCTAGCGTATCCTCCAATAAAGCTCTATAACGTATCATTCCACATGATTATCCCTTTACTTCACAGTTCGATACGATCATCTCCTGTTACTTAACTAGGGGGATCATTCCCCATTTTTGGCATAGATCTTCTTATTAAGAGTGCAGTTTCTTCTCTCCTATATGAGCCCACTTTTCGGTGCCTTAAAATCCATATTTTTAGTAGTCACAACTAATATGAGAAAAGCCCTTAGACAACCTTAATTAGGTTTACTTATAGTTTACTTCTTACCATCCTCACCAATAGTTCCTCGTTATGTCTGCCTTGTCCTTAGTATTTAGTATTTCTGTCTATTTTATTTATGTTTTAACATCTCACATGTATCATGATGTTACACAGGCGTCAGCCCACATTTTAATTATTAGCTTTTGATCCGTAGGCAAATTATTAACAACTAGTACTAAAACACGTGTACACGGGCAATTTTTTGCAGTACAGCGGTCCCACCCCTTGCTCTCTCTCTCCCCCCTCTATTTTGCTCTCTCTCCCCCCTCTCTTTTGCTCTCTCACCCCCCTCTCTTTTGCTCTCTCTCTCTCTCTCCCCCCTCTTTTGCTCTCACTCCCCTCTCTTTTACTCTTTCTCCCCCTCTCTCTTGCTCTCTCTCCCCATATCTTTGGCTCTCTCCCCCCTCTCTCTTGCTCTCTCTCCCCCTATCTTTGTCTCTCTTTCCCCTCTATTTTGCTCTCTCTCTCTCCCCTTTTTTTTGCTCTCTCTCCCCCTCTTTTTTGCTCTCTCTCTCCCCTCTTTTGCTCTCTCCCCCTTTCTTTTGCACTCTCTCCCCCTCTCTTTTGTTCTCTCCCCCCTCTTTGGCTCTCTCCCCCCTCTCTTTTGTTCTATCTCCCCCCTCTTTGGTTCTCTTCCCCCTTTATTTGCTCTCTCTCCCCCTCTTTTGCTCTCTCTCCCCCTCTTTTGCTCTCTCTCCCCTCTTTTGCTCTCTCTCCTCCCTATTTTATTCTCTCCCCCCCTCTTTGGCTTTCTCCCCCCTTTCTTTTGCTCTCTCTCCCCCCTCTTTTGCTCTCTCTCTCCCCTCTTTGGCTCTCTATCCCCTCTCGTTTGCTCTCTCTCCCCCCTCTTTGGCTCTCTCTCCCCCCCTCTTTTACTCTCTCTCCCCCCTTTCTTTTGCTCTCTCCCCCATCTCTTGCTCTCTCTTCCCCCTCTTTTTCTCTCTCTCTCCCCTCTTTGGCTCTCTCCCCCCTTTCTTTTGCGCTTTCTCCCCCTCTCTTTTGTTCTCTCTCCCCCCTCTTTGGCTGTCTCCCCCCTCTTTGGCTCTCTCTGTGATAGGAAACAGTATATGTTAAACAATAATGTTTCAGGATTTAATAGGTTAAAGTGTATGTAATCATAATCACCAATAATACCATAACTTTGATATTAGGTACCTGTATGATTACAGAGTTTATTATAGATTCGTGATAAATGTCAGTTCTTTGCAACTTTAGAAGAAATTATATACTCATATAAGTGAGATAAGAACTTAAAATATGATTACTCATAAGTAATGATTAAACAGCTATTACTTAATAACATGGGTGGTTAATGAAATGTAAACTCTCATATAGATAAGAATGATAATTTGAAGGAAAAAATAATTACTTAATGAATATCAAAATTGAGTTGAATGAAGATATTCTCCTTTGAATGTTCCGTCGTGGATTATTGTGAAAATTTATAGGATTTAGTAGTTCCAAATAGTAGTATAAGTTTTCAGTAATGCATTACATTCTTGGTAAGTCCTAGCATGCTATTATAGTGATCGTTGGTGCACATACCTTATTCTTAGAATTCTATGATGAACAGTGAAGAGCGGGTGAACAGCAAGCAGAGAGAGCAGCGACCCTTCGACTCCGGCGTGGTGCGCAGTGAGAGCGGTAATGACGTCACCCACTACCTGTCAGTCCGTACCGGGTATGGAGACAGAGCGCTGCAGATTCACGCAGCTAAGGTTTGAGTTTAGTGCTCACTCCAAACTTAACAGGAGTAATACACCAAAGGTTATATTCCAAAAAGGAAAAAAAATACAAATATCAGTTAGATAACATAAATGACAGTATTCTTAAGGCTTCTTAAAGTTTAGGAGATATAGAGACTGATAGAGGTCTCCTATTCCACTTTCAATAATCAAGCAATGATTTCTGGGAAAACAGGTGTTTAAATAGAAATGTGTTAGGGGAGGAGATCTTGCCTTAACCCCTTAACGACTGAGGACGTGCAGGGTACGTCCTCAGAAAAAAGGCAGTTAATGCCTGAGAACGTACCCTGCACGTCCTCAGTGTGGAAAGCAGCTGGAAGCGATCCTGCTCGCTTCCAGCTGCTTTCCGGTTATTGCAGTGATGCCTCGATATGGAGGCATCCTGCAATAACGTTTTTAAGTAATCCGGTGCAGAGAGAGCCACTCTGTGGCCCTCTCTGCACCGGAGATCGGTGGCTACCTGCGTTGGTGGGTGGGAGCCGGACCGGGAGGCGGGTGGCGGCCATCGATGGCCATGTGGATGTGAAGGGGGGCGGGATCGTGGGCGGGGGTGGCTGGGGGCGCGCACGGGCGCGCGCGCGTGCACGGGAGGGTGGGGGCGGGCGCGTGCACGGGGAGGGAGCGGGTGGGAACCGCTACACTACAGAAAATGGGAAATAAAAAATATATCAAAAAGGTCAAACAAAAATGTCAAACAATAAGCAAGGTGGTGGGGGTTAGTCTGTGGGGGGTGGGGGGGGGGAAGCTACACTACAGAAAAAAAACAAAAAAAAACAAAAAAAAAGCATTTTTTTATTGTAAACTGGGTACTGGCAGACAGCTGCCAGTACCCAAGATGGCCCCCAATAAGGCAGAGGGGAGGGTTAGAGAGCGGTTTTGGGGGGATCAGGGAGGTTGGGGGCTAAGGGGGGGATCCTACACAGTAGCATATGTAAATATGCTAAAAAAAAAATTCATTTTTTTTTAAAAACCCTTTTATTTTAGTACTGGCAGACTTTCTGCCAGTACTTAAGATGGCGGGGACAATTGTGGGGTGGGGGAGGGAAGGGAGCTGTTTGGGAGGGATCAGGGGGTGGGATGTGTCAGATGGGAGGCTGATCTCTACACTAAAGCTAAAATTAACCCTGCAAGCTCACTACAAACTCCCTAATTAACCCTTTCACTGCTAACCATAATACACGTGTGAGGCGCAACAGGATTTAGTGGCCTTCTAATTACCAGAAAGCAACGCCAAAGTCATATATGTCTGCTATTTCTGAACAAAGGGGATCCCAGACAAGCATTTACAACCATTTGTGCCATAATTGCACAAGCTGTTTGTAAATGATTTCAGTGAGAAACCTAAAATTGTGAAAAATTTTACGTTTTTTTTAATTTGATCGCATTTGGCGGTGAAATGGTGGCATGAAATATACCAAAATGTGCCTAGATCAATACTTGGGGTTGTCTACTACACTACACTAAAGCTAAAATTAACCCTACAAGCTCCCTAAAAGCTCCCTAATTAACCCCTTAACTGCTGGGCATGATACACTTGTGGTGCGCAGTGGCATTTAGCGGCCTTCTAATTACCAAAAAGCAACGCCAAAGCCATATATGTGTGCTATTTCTGAACAAAGGGGATCCCAGAGAAGAATTTACAACCATTTATGCCATAATTGCACAAGCTGTTTGTAAATGATTTCAGTGAGAAACCTAAAGTTTGTGAAAAAATTTGTGAAAAAGTGAACAATTTTTTGTATTTGATCGCATTTGGCGGTGAAATGGTGGTATGAAATATACCAAAATTGGCCTAGATCAATACTTTGGGATGTCTACAAAAAAAAAATATATACATGTCAAGGGATATTCAGGGATTCCTGAAAGATATCAGTGTTCTAATGTAACTAGCGCTAATTTTGGAAAAAAATGGTTTGGAAATAGCAAAGTGCTACTTATATTTATGGCCCTATAACTTGCAAAAAAAGCAAAGAACATGTAAACATTGGGTATTTCTAAACTCAGGACAAAATTTAGAAACTATTTAGCATGGGTGTTTTTTGGTGGTTTTAGATATGTAACAGATTTTGGGGGTCAAAGTTAGAAAAAGTGTGTTTTTTTCCATTTTTCCTCATATTTTATCATTTTTTTTATAGTAAATTATAAGATATGATGAAAATAATGGTATCTTTAGAAAGTCCATTTAATGGCGAGAAAAACGGTATATAATATGTGTGGGTACAGTAAATGAGTAAGAAGAAAATTACAGCTAAACACAAACACCGCAAAAATGTAAAAATAGCCTTGGTCCCAAACGGACAGAAAATGGAAAAGTGCTCTGGTCACTAAGGGGTTAAAGGGATAATGAAAGGCAAATTGTTGACAGATCCCCCCATTCAAGAGCCCCCCCCAGTAACCTGAGGAGCAGGTTTACAGGGATAACGAATATGAAAGTCCCTCAGCAAATCAGGAGCATTTAAGTCACGTAAAAGAACCCAGGAATTCTCTTCATCACCATAGTCCTTCCAATGGACTAGATACTCAAGCTTCCTTCTACGAATTCTGGAGTCCAAGATTTGATCAACTTCATAATCCAGAGGATCCGGGATGGTGTGGATCTCAGTAGAAGGTATCTCAGTTCCAATGAACGGTTTCAGTAAAGATACATGGAACGAGGGGTGAATTCTCATAGTGGGAGGTAATTTTAAAGTCACTGCATTCTCATTGATTACTTTAAGAATCGGGAATGGACCAATATATTGATCTGCCAATTTTTTACTTGGAACTGGTAACTTAAGGTTCCTCGTAGACAACCATACCATATCTTGAGGTTTGTATGCAGGTGATGGTAACCTTTTCTTGTCAAAATATTTCTTTTGAGTTTCTTTAGCAGTAACAAGATGTTCATGTAGTGAATCCATGACGTTCTTTAATGTTTCTGTGTAAGAGGAGACTGATGGAGATTGAGAGCATGTTAGTGAGTTAGGGTAAGATCGTGGATGAAAACCATATGTAGCAAAAAATGGAGTGATTTTAGATGAAGAGTTAACCGAATTATTATATGCGAATTCGGCACTAGGTAAGCAATCATACCAATCGTCTTGTTGAGATGAGATAAAACATCTCAAATATTGTTCGAGAGTCTGGTTTAATCGTTCTGTTAGTCCATTGGACTGAGGATGGAAAGCTGTAGTGAATCGTAAAGAGATCTGTAAGGTTTTGCATAAAAATTTCCAAAATTTGGAGGTGAATTGACATCCACGATCTGTTACAATGGAAGCTGGTAATCCATGTAGTTTAACAATTTGGCTATGGAAGACTTTTGCAGTTGTGTAAGCAGTAGGAGTTCTCTTTAATGGAATGAAGTGAGCCAATTTAGTTAAATGGTCAACTACAACCATTATGGTATTGTGACCATTGGAGATGGGTAAATCAACAATAAAATCTATTGCAATCATATCCCAAGGCTTTATGGGTATGGGTAAAGGTAATAATAATCCGTAAGGTTTATGATGTTCCTTCTTTTTCCTTGCGCAAATGTCACAATTTATTATATAGGTTTGGATGTCTACCTTCATTTGTGGCCACCAGTATTCTCTACTGATAAGATCCGTAGTTTTACTTATGCCTGGATGTCCTGCTAAAGGGGTGTCGTGATGTTGTTGAATGATCTGCTTCCTGAGAGATGCTGGAACATATATCAAACCATCATTCAGATATAAACCAGATTCATTATCAGGGGTACAAATTGGAGGAATGTCAGGATCTAAATGTTGTGCTTGGTATAAGTCAGATGTCTCTAGGACTGCTGCAGCAATGATTTTAGTTGGTGGAATAATATAGTCCATAGTTTGACTGTCTGCAGTTGAATCAAATGACCTGGACAAAGCGTCTGCTGTAACATTCTTTGTACCTGGTATGTGGGTAAGTAAAAAGTTAAACCTATCCAGAAACAATGCCCAGCGAACCTGTCTTGAGGAGAGAGTTTTATTTTTCTTCAAATATTGAAGATTTTTATGATCTGTATAAACCTGGAATGGGATTGTGGTTCCCTCCAAGAGGTGTCGCCAGTGCTCCATTGCTGATTTCATAGCAAGTAACTCCTTATCGCCTATAGAATAGTTTGTCTCTGCAGGAGTAAGTCTACGAGAAAAATAGGCGATAGGATGGAGATGATTATCTTGGTTTCCAGGTTGTAATAGAATGGCTCCAATACCAACATTGGAAGCATCCACTTGTAGAGTGTATGGCAAGTCTGGATTGGGTAAACTTAGAATAGGAGCTGTTGTGAATTTCTCCTTCAAAGTTTGAAATGCATGTTCTGCATTCGTATCCCAAACGAATTTTTGTTTTCCTGTTAGTCGAGTTAAGGGTTGAACAATGGTTGAATAATGGTTTATGAATTTTCTGTAAAAATTTGAAAATCCTAAAAATCGTTGGAGGGATTTCAAGGTAGTGGGTGTTTGCCAATTGATAATGGCTGTAACCTTTTCCTGATCCATCTCTATACCTTTGGGAGAAATTATATAACCCAAAAATTTAATAGTATCTTTGTGGAATTGGCATTTTTCCAACTTTGCGTATAACTGATGATCACGTAGTGTTGAAAGTACCCACCATACGTGTTTCCTATGCTCTTCTATAGATTTTGAGTAAACAAGTATATCATCCAAATATACAATTACGCACACATCCATTAATTCTTTAAAGATTTCATTTATAAAGAACTGGAATGTGGCAGGAGCATTCGTTAATCCAAAAGGCATAACGTTGTATTGAAATAAGCCGTATCTTGTTTTGAATGCCGTTTTCCACTCATCACCGGATCTCATTCTTATTAAATTGTAGGCACCTTTTAAGTCTAATTTAGTGAATATGGTTGCCCCAGTGAGACGTTCAATTATTTCCGGGATGAGTGGTAATGGGTATCTATTTTTTACAGTTACTGAATTTAGAGCACGGTAATCTATTATGGGTCTTAGAGTGCCATCTTTGTTGGTAACAAAGAATATTGCAGAAGCTACTGGTGATGATGATGGAGTAATGAAACCTTTTTTTAGGTTTTCATCTAAGTAATCTCTTAGATGAGTCAATTCTTTTTGTGACAATGGAAACATTTTTCCTGATGGTATTTCTACCCCAGGTTTGATGTCAATCGGACAATCAAAATGTCTATGAGGTGGTAATGATTCAGCATTTTTTAAGTTAAAGACATCATTAAATTCAAAATATTCTTGTGGTATTGCAGAACCTATGTGTCCAATATTTACATATGGATAACATGTCTCTAAACAAAACTGTGAGGTGAAAGTAATCTTATTTTGAGACCAATCTATGGATGGGTTATGTTTTCGTAACCATGGTAGGCCAAGAACTATGGGATGTATTGAACTTGGTATTATATCGTATGTTAAATATTCTTTGTGACCATCTGGTGAAATGGTTAATAATGGTATTGTGTGGTGAGTGATTGGACCCTTTAAGATTTGGGTACCATCAATTACTCTAACAAAAACAGGAGTGGCTTTCTGCAGAATTGGAATTTTATTGTGTTTTACTATTGACTCAACAAGAAATATACCATCAGCACCAGAATCAATAATGGCTTTGTTCTGAAGTTGTTGATTGTCCCACTGTAATGACAAAGTTAAGGATAGGTGTGAAGGGTGTTTTTGTTTTTCACAAGCACAATTAAAAGTAGACTTACCCTTCTTCTGACGAGCTAGGATAGGACAAGTGGCAACATCGTGATCTTTGTTAGCACAATATAAGCAAAGATTTGCAGATCTTCTTCTTTGTTTTTCTTCCTGTGACAAGGGTCCACGAATGGAACCTATCTCCATGGGAATGGGGTTTGAGTAGGTTTTTTCTTGATATGAATGGAATGATCTTTTAGGTGTTGTTTCATATGAGTGCTTTTCAATCCTCCTTTCATGATACCTCCTATCCATGGAGATACATAATGTAATTAAAGCTTCTAAACTGTCTGGGAACTCTACCCTTGACAGTTCATCCTTTAAGTATTCAGAAAGTCCAATACGAAACTGGTTCTTTAAACTGACTGTGTTCCATTCTGAATCCGTGGCCCATAGCTGAAAATCTGCTATATAATCTTCCACTGGTCTTTTTCCCTGTTTAAGGGTTCTTAGTCTTTGTTCGGCAGTTTGTTGTTTGTTTAAATCATCATAAAGGATGGCCATTGTTTGAAAGAAATTTTCTAGGGAATTCAGTATTGGATCCTCTGTCTCGAGGAATCTGTCAGCCCAAACTCTTGGTTCCCCAGTTAGGTAGGATATAGCAGTAAAAACTTTGATCTTTTCTGTGCGGTAGGTACGTGGTTTCAAAGTGAATAGAAGTAAACAAGCGTTCTTATATTCACGAAATTTCGTGCGGTCCCCACTGAAAGGTGTTGGGGTATTTACCTGTGGTTCAGGTGTCTCATTTGCTTTTTGAGTCACTAATTCGTTTATGATTTGTTTTAGACTGCTGTTCTCATTTTTTAATTCAGTTAATCCTTGAGCCAGAATTTCCACCTTTTGATTTAAGGTGCTGACTTGATTAGCCATTTCTATAGGATCCATTATGGTCTAAATCAGAATCTACAATAAACAGATTATTTTTAAAGGCTTGATTATTCTGTGATAGGAAACAGTATATGTTAAACAATAATGTTTCAGGATTTAATAGGTTAAAGTGTATGTAATCATAATCACCAATAATACCATAACTTTGATATTAGGTACCTGTATGATTACAGAGTTTATTATAGATTCGTGATAAATGTCAGTTCTTTGCAACTTTAGAAGAAATGATATACTCATATAAGTGAGATAAGAACTTAAAATATGATTACTCATAAGTAATGATTAAACAGCTATTACTTAATAACATGGGTGGTTAATGAAATGTAAACTCTCATATAGATAAGAATGATAATTTGAAGGAAAAAATAATTACTTAATGAATATCAAAATTGAGTTGAATGAAGATATTCTCCTTTGAATGTTCCGTCGTGGATTATTGTGAAAATTTATAGGATTTAGTAGTTCCAAATAGTAGTATAAGTTTTCAGTAATGCATTACATTCTTGGTAAGTCCTAGCATGCTATTATAGTGATCGTTGGTGCACATACCTTATTCTTAGAATTCTATGATGAACAGTGAAGAGCGGGTGAACAGCAAGCAGAGAGAGCAGCGACCCTTCGACTACGGCGTGGTGCGCAGTGAGAGCGGTAATGACGTCACCCACTACCTGTCAGTCCGTACCGGGTATGGAGACAGAGCGCTGCAGATTCACGCAGCTAAGGTTTGAGTTTAGTGCTCACTCCAAACTTAACAGGAGTAATACACCAAAGGTTATATTCCAAAAAGGAAAAAAAATACAAATATCAGTTAGATAACATAAATGACAGTATTCTTAAGGCTTCTTAAAGTTTAGGAGATATAGAGACTGATAGAGGTCTCCTATTCCACTTTCAATAATCAAGCAATGATTTCTGGGAAAACAGGTGTTTAAATAGAAATGTGTTAGGGGAGGAGATCTTGCCTTAAAGGGATAATGAAAGGCAAATTGTTGACACTCTCCCCCCTCTTTGGCTGTCTCCCCCCTCTTTGGCTCTCTCCCCCTCTCTTTTGTTCTCTCTCCCTCCTTTCTTTTGCTCTCTCCCCCCTCTTTTGCTCTCTCTCCCACCTCTTTGGCTCTCTCTCCCCCCTCTTTTGCTCTCTCTCTCCCCTCTTTGGCTCTCTCCCCCCTCTCTTTTTCTCTCTCTTCCCCCCTCTCTTTTGCTCTCTCCCCTCTTTTGCTCTCTATCTCCCCTCTTTGGCTCTCTCCTCCCTCTCTTTTGCTCTCTCTCCCCCCTCTTTGGCTCTCTCCTCCCTCTCTTTTGTTCTCTCCCCCCCCATCTTTGGCTCTCGCCCCACTCTTTTGCTCTCTCTCCCACCTTTCTTTTGCTCTCTCCCCCCTCTCTTGCTCTCTCTCTCCTCTCTTTTGCTTTCTCTCCCCCTCTTTTGCTCTCTCTCTCCTCTCTTTGGCTCTCTCCCCACCTTTCTTTTGCTCTCTCTCCCCCCTCTTTTGTTCTCTCCCCCCCCCCTCTTTGGCTTTCTCCCTCCTCTTTGGCTCTCCCCCCCTTTCTTTTGCTCTCTCTCCCCCCTCTTTTGCTCTCTCTCCCCCCTATTTGGCTCTCTCTCCCCCCCTCTTTGGCTCTCCCCCCCCCCTCTCTTTTGCTCTCTCTCGCCCCTCTTTGGCTCTCTTCCCCCTCTCTATGGATCACTCACCCCTCTTTGGCTCTCTCCCCCCTCTTTGGCTCTTTCTCCCCTGTGACGGATACCCCGGCTACCCCGACTGGGTAGCTCTGCCAAACGGGTCCTGCTTCCTCCCTGCCGACTGCAGCTATGTAGCTGGCAAGTGACCACAGCCTGTAGCCACCCCTGATGCCCAACAGCACCAGTACTCAGGGTCCCACCCTGTGGCAGACTCCGGCTACTCAGACTAGGTAGCTCTGCTAGAAGGTCCTTCCTCTGCCTGGAACAGACTGCTATGTAGCCCAGGAAAGTGATTTTAGCAGGAACTCACCTAAATAACTAGACATACTAGCATTCGGGTGAAACAGGAACTCATTTTATTGTAAAACATACACTCCTTTTATACACACAGCTCATCTTGATAAGGCAAAGGACAATCCCACAATTTTCCCGCCATTCCCTCGCCTCCATAGAAGCCACAGTTCCACAGAGTCCTAGTACACAGGGGCAGCGGTTTAGGGGTGATACCAGGGGTAAAGTTAGCGGGTCTCCTGCTGTCCTGTTGCCGACCGGGAGTTCCAGAAGCCCGACCAGCGTAGGAGAGTTTTCCCGGTCATAGACCAGCTCTTCTCTTAACATGTTTAGAACACAAAAACAAGCCAACAAAAAGCTTCCAGAGATTGTGGTTGCTCTGAGGAGCCCAAAGCCACTGAGAAACAACAGGGGTGAGGTTGTAGGGGTTTAACCCTTGCAGCTCGGTATCCGTGACAACTCCCCCCCTTCCAGTTCGGCAGACCCGGCTAGATCTTTAACGGGTCGGCCTGGGGCTGTCCGACGGTGGCCCTCAACTTCTCGGATGATGGAGAAGGTTATTCCATCTCCCCTGCGCTTGAGGCCCCCTGGGTGGTTTCTGCTGGCATTTATCCCCTGCGTCCTGGGCACAGGGATAGTCACACGATGCAAAGTACCAAACAAGTTTGCCAAGACCAGCTCCCAAACAGTTGCTCTCCCACAGGTTCCAGTGTCTTTAGGTTCCATGACCATACTGCCTCCCTCTGTGACACTCTGTTGAGTATCGGCTGACCCACCCACAAACAAAGCCAGTGCCCATTTCCCAGCTGTATTCCCACCCCAGACCGGAGGGTGAGGTTGCTCCTTGGTGGGGCAGGTAAAGTTCGGGTGCCCAAACATGTGGCACCAACTACATAAGCTTTTATCCACCTTGCCTGCCCCCGGTGAGAAATCCTCCTGGGCGCAAAAAGGGTAGAGATCATGCCCAGCTACTGGGGAGAGAGACGGGCTGTCTCTCCTCCTGGGAAGGAGATCTGCTGCTGGGGAGGGAGGCCGACTACCTCCGCTCCCTGAGAAACTGTGCGGCTGCTGGGGAGGGAGACTGGCTGTCTCTGCTCCCTGTATAGGGTTCTGCTGCTGGGGAGAGAGACCAACTGTCTCCTCTCCCAGAAAGGGATTCTGCTGCTGGGGAGAGATATCAATACCCCTCTCTCCCTGCAAGGGGTTCTGTGTAAGGGGAGGGAGGATGACTATCTCTGCTCCTGGGGGATGGATCTGCCGCTGGGGAAAGAGACAGACTGTCTCCTCTCCCTGCTCCTGACTCTGCCGCTGGGGAGAGAGACCGACTATCTCCTCTCCCTACTCCTGGCTCTGCCGTTGGGGAGAGAGACAGAATGTCTCCTCTCTCAGGAATGGGTTCTGTGTAAGGGGAGGGAGGACAACTACCTCTGCCCCCAGGGGATGGCTCTGCCACTTGGGAGAGAGACCGACTGTCTCCTCTCCCTGCCCCTGGCTCTGCCGCTGGGGAGAGAGACCGACTGTCTCCTCTCCCGGGAAGGGGTTCTGCTGCTAGAGAGAGATATCGACATCCATCTCTCCCTGCAAGGGGTTCTGCTTACGGGGAGGGAGGATGACTACCTCTGCTCCCAGGGGATGGCTCTGCCACTGGGGAGAGAGACTGACTGTCTCCTCTACCAGCTCCTGGCTCTGCCGCTGGGGAGAGAGACTGACTGTCTCTTCTCCCAGGAAGGGGTTCTGTGTAAGGGGAGAGAGGACGATTACATCCGCTCCCAAGGGATGGCTCTGCCGCTGGGGAGAGAGGGAGGACGACTATCTCCACTCCCAGGGGATGGCTCTGCCTCTGGGAAGAGAGACAGACTGTCTCCTCTCCCTGCTCCTGGCTCTTCTGCTGGGGAGAGAGCCCAACTGTCTCCTCTCCCAGGAAGGGGTTCTGCTGCTGGGGAGAGTTATCGACATCCGTCTCTCCCTGCAAGGGGTTCTGTGTAAGGGGAGGGAGGACGACTACCTCCATTCCCAGGGGATGGCTCTGCCTCTGGGGAGAGAGACCAACTGTCTGCTCTCCCTGCTCCTGGCTCTGCCGCTAGGGAGAGAGACTGACTGCCTCCTCTCCCAGGAAGGGATTCTGTGTAAGGGGAGGGAGGACGACTACCTCCTCTCCCTGGAGATGGCTCTGCTGCTGGGGAGAGAGACCGACTGCCTCCACTCCCGGGAAGGGGTTCTGGCGCTGGGGAGAGTTATCGACATCCGTTTCTTCCTGCAAGGGGTTCTGTGTAAGGGGGGGGAGGATGACTACCTCCTCTCCCTGGTCTACCAGAGCTGCTGCAGGGGCTGGGTAGACGCCGTCGGCTTTCTGCCCTGTTGCCAGCGTTTCTGCTAGGGTGGCCCCCTGGTCCAAGACCATAAGCTCGGAGCCAGACTACTGATCGGGATCCAGCAACCCTGGTTCCCTTTTTCTTTGTTGCCACTCCTCCACGGTCGAGCTCCATGAATCCCAGAGGGCTGCACCCCAGATCTGTATACCCTTGGCACGCTGCTTAACGAAATCTAGCAGCCTCTTGTATTCCTTGACCAGTGCCTCTTCCTGGTCAATTATAAAATCCAGATCATCTAGTAGCCAGGATTCCTCCAAAAGATCCAGCAGTTCCTCTTGGAGCCTAGAGATATGCTCCAGACCCTGGTCCATCTCGCTCCCAAACTGTGGGTCCTCTGTCCTTTTTGTAAACAGCAATCCAGGGCCGCCAAAGCCCTCTGTGGGGGAGCCATCCTCCAGACATGGCTGCACTTGCATAGCGAGCCATTGGAGGGCCCGATAGCCGTCCTCCACCCACATCTCTTGCTGGACCAGTCTATGTAGAACACATAACCATTCCTTCTTTTTCTGTTTTCCCAGGAAAGGCACTCTCACGGTCCGCCAAACACGGAACCTTGTGTCATTCATGGGGAGGACTTTTATATTGTCCCTCTCCTGTTGAAGAGCCTCCCACCAAAGGTCCCGGTGGATCAGGTCCCTCTGTTCCAGCACGTCCTGTTGGTAAATAGGACTGTCCAGCTGGGTCAGCGCCTCCTGTACTCTCCTTAGAAATTCGACTTCCATAGTTACTGGCTACTGTGGCCCTTCTCCTCTGTCAGCAGGAATCATGTGGAAGAAGCAGATTCCACCGATGCCAGCCAATGTGACGGATACCCCGGCTACCCCTACTCCGCCAAACGGGTTCTGCTTCCTCCCTGCCGACTGCAGCTATGTAGCTGGCAAGTGACCACAGCCTGTAGCCACCCCTGATGCCCGACAGCACCAGTACTCAGGGTCCCACCCTGTGGCAGACTCCGGATACCCAGACTAGGTAGCTCTGCTAGAGGGTCCTTCCTCTGCCTGAAACAGGCTGCTATGTAGCCCAGGAAAGTAATTTTAGCAGGAGCTCACCCAAATAACTAGACATACTAGCATTCAGGTGAAACAGGAACTCATTTTATTGTAAAACATACACTACTTTTATACACACAGCTCATCTTGATAAGTCAAAGGACAATCCCACAATGTTCCCGCCATTCTCGCTTCTCCAGACAGGTTGGCGCCTCCATAGCAGCCACAGTACCACAGAGTCCTAGTACACAGGGGCGGCGGTTTAGGGGTGATACAGGTGGAGCGGGGGCACTTCCAGTGTGTCATTTTAAAGCTCTCTGTCCCCAGATGCCACAGTCCAAAAATCAGATTCATTACTGGGGACCGGAGTTACAGTCCATCGAATTTATGGGGTTACTAGTTACTAGATCCTTATACTATATCTTCACTTATGATCGGGTTCATAACTGTCTATTATTTGAGATGCATTGTGTTTAGAAGTGGTAGCTATACTATTTAAGTTTCAGCATAGTATATGTGTAACTCTATTTCTTCTTACATAAGCTCACATTAACAGTTATTTACTTATTTGTCTGATAACCATCACTAATATTATTATGTTTATATTTACAAGTTAATTTAACTTATTATGTAATTGTGTCATGCCCAAGAGTCGCTTTCTATCACTCTAGTTTACCTCTAGTGCAATAAACATTACGTATACGTCCAAGAGTGGCCTATTGCTAGTTAGGGAGGTTTAAAAAACTATAAAACTAGGTTTAATTCTTTGATTGATTATTGTGTCTTCCTAATTTTTGTTTATGATGATATCTTACGGTATTTCTTTTTTTTTCATAGGTAGACAACCATTTCATGTACCATTATAAATAGGCACTATAGCTGTTTTGTCATGATTTTTGTCGTTGTAAAAAGACATATATCATTTGCTATTATGTCACATACATTGTTTTATATAAAAACCTCAATAAAATAAAAAAACCTCAATAAAAAAATAAAATAGGGGGGCGGAGCCTACAGCTATTGCGGAAGGTCATGCTCTAGAGGAGCTCCTGGTTTTCACTGGGTTCTACAAAGTATTTTTTCTCCAAATCTGGATTTCATTGACAGAGTTTTGAACTACAGACTCTTGGGAGACTCTGGGAGAGTTTGTGAGAATATCTCGTGAGGTTGATGCTTCCTATGCTCTTTAGCTAAGAGACGTAGAGACGGACCGCATGGCCTGCACTAGGCCTCTGTTCACCTGCACCTCTAGGGCTGCTGCACATTCCCCCCCCCCAGGAATTGAACGATCCTGGGTTATAAGTAGTGAATAGTGCTACTCTATATATATCTTCCCACCACCCTATTATCACATTGGGTCTATCAGTATAATTCTTATATCGCTTACCATGGAGGACATTTCGCAGACACTACAGATCATTTTTGCAGATTTTAAAATTGCAATGATTGGGGCCTTGAATGGTATTTTACAGATTTCCCGGGCTAAGAAGACGCCACACAGTAGTGCTGAGACAAGAGATCTCTATTGGCAAACTCTCCCAGCACGCATATCTACAATATTGGAACGGAGAGAGCAAGAACCATGTGAGCCGATATTAGCGAGTAACGTGTCTGCTTGGAAGGCAGGCACGGAAGAAGCACTTAGATGGGGCTCTGAATCGGAGTCAGAAGCTAATACAACTCCTTTAGTGAAGCTTTACTATCAAGAGATGGAGGAGATGTCGGGCACGCCTACACTGTGTAATGCACCTACTTCACAAGAGTTTGGATATACCGGGCGTGAGTACCTTGAGATACGGGAGGCACCTGAAGACAACAAAGCCGCGACAGCCGCTACTCAACCTGTAGAAGAGGAGGCTGGTAAGCAGGGCATGCTCAGCCCTAGTGAATTCCCATATGGCTTAAAAACTTACATCAAGATCTATGTCCCGCGACCTACCGGCTCAGGGGTGAGAGCGGAGAATCCCTGTCCCACAGAACTAGTAACCTCATGGAGGCTGGGCTACCTTCCAGGGACGCAAAATATTAAATCAGGAGTAGGCTAGACATTGAGCTCCAGAACATTATACATGCACGGTCATAATAGCAAGCTTGTTTTATTGTTAATTCTCTGGCTGCTATAAATATATGACTCTCTGTTTACTATTGCTTTAGTCCAGACTGGGAAGGTTTTTTCTTTTCTTTTTGGCTAGATATTGATTTGACCGCAACCTTTTAATAGGATATATACCCTTAAATTGCATATTTCAATCTAGAGCTGAGGTACGCAATCTATTAGATTAACAGTTTATGGCTGTCCCAGTAAAGCTCTATAGAGAATTTTTACTAATATGAGTAAGTCCACGCTACAAACTTATGTAAATATCAACTGATTGTTTTATTATGTTTATTGGTAAGCCCTCGGCACACTAATTGATTGTTATATACTTTGCTAACCATACTCGATGGAAATTAGTTTCTGCTGTTCTATATATTTTCCATGTGAGGTTACTCCTGCCTTATCATTTGGACAGTCTCTGTTCTATAAGTTTGAATTGTAAACATAGCATTACTCTTTTTTTGGAAGACCTGCAGTTTGCTCTTCCCTCCCTACCAGGGCCTCCATCAGGGGGTGACAGGGGTGACTGCTGTCAGGGGCCCAATGGTCCAGGGGGGCCCCAGGAGGCAAGAATTTTTTTTTTTTAATTTAGCAGCCACCAGTGGGAACTACAGCAGAGTGCTAATTGAGCATGAGAAATGTTATTACAAGGAGTAAAGTATTAGCATTTGAGAGGATTTCTGAGTGTGCACTAAATCACTATGCACAGTGTGAGACAGACTTGGCACTTTGTTTGTACAGTGTGTCAGACGGCAGATCACTTTCATTTGCAGAGGAGGTAGGACTTACTTAACAAATGTTTTTTATTTCTTTGTGCAATTTCAGATTGTAACTTCAATGTGGTAGTAGTTGTATGGTGGGGCCAGGGGTCCATAAAAACACATTTTCTTTTAGCAGCAGTGTATTTATGATTATTTGACAATGCTGTAAAAATTCTATATTTAGAACCATGCAGAAATGTTTCCTCCTCAAAACACAAATGGTAGGTGCCCTTTTGGAAGATATGTATATATATATATATATATATATATATATATATATATATATATATATTCTATTCCAGTTTACTGCCCCTTTATGCAAGGACTTTCCAGATGCAAGGAGGCATTTTATTATTTATATTATTACATCTGCATAAAATGTTATACTCTCAGACTAAGATTGATCAGTGTTTGAAATTAGACAGGTTAACTTAAAACTGGTCAGTTTACACTACAGCTGACTTAATTTTGAAAAACATACCAACAAGCCTAAATCCTGCATTTATCCAGATCTAATGGTATGAGTACCACAGCTTATGGTTCCACCAAGACCATATAGAGTACAGCATTTTCAAAATCCATAAGTACAGCTGACAGATGGGAACATTTGTATACTATATTTGAAGTGGTGCTCTTGGTTGGGGAAAATGGGGAAAAAACAAACAAACATATGTCAACCTTTTAAAAGTACTTTTCTTCTTCATCTAGCCATCTACCCAGATCATTAATGTACAATTTTAAATTCACAGAATTATTTTTGTTTGCACATTTAGAAATATGATTCTTTAAAAAGTGATCTCTTAATTGCTGCAATTTTTTTTATCATGCATGTCACACACTGTTGATTTAGGGGATGCAAGGTGCATAAATCTTTCCTCCTGTGAGTGTTTCTTTGGGTGTCTGTGTTTATGTCTTTGTGCTTTGGTTTGTGTCTCTATGAGTGTGTATGTATTTTTTTCTGTGGGTCTCTCTGTGAGGGTGGGTGTGTATGTCTTTGTGCATTTTCTGTGGATGTCTGTGAGGGTGTGTGCATATGTCTGAGATTTTTCTATGGGTGTCTCTGTGAGGGTGTGTGTATGTTTGTCTTTGTGTATTTTCTCTGGATGCCTCTGTGAGGGTGGGTGTGTATGTCTGTGTATTCTGTGGATGTCTCTGTGAGGGTGTGTGTTTTCTGTGAGTGTCTCTGTGAGGGTGTGTGTATGTCTTTGTGTGTTTTCTGTGAATTTCTCAGTGAGGGTGTTTGTATGTATGTCTTTGTGTGTTTTATGTGGTTGTCTCTCTGTGTGTGTATGTCTTTGTGTGTTTTCTGTGGGTGTCTCTGTGTTTGTGTGTGTGTATGTCTTTGTGTGTTTTCTGAGGCTGTCTATGTTGGTGTTTCCTTGGGTGTATGTGCAAGTTTGTGTGTGTGTGTGTGTGTGTGTCCATTGTCTGTTCCTTTTTAGGACATTTTGACCTTACTACTGATTATTCACATTTTTCTACAGACTTTGAGCTAACAAGACCTTTCCGGAAGTCACTAATTCACCATTTAACCTTTAAATTATTGTTTAGGCAGTTCAGGGCCCTTCCTTTCAGTGACTGCATGCTGTTGTCATCATTTAGTTGGCATCTTCCTTTACAAAAAGATCATCAGAACTCCATATTTTGTTTTCTAAATCTCCTTTTTTTTTTTTTTTTTACAAAATTGTAGTTTACCTCATTACTTGTCAGGTCAATGTAAACAAGTGCTGAGTGTCTCTTTGGGTGTCTGTGTCTGAGTGTGTTTCTTTGCGTGTCTGCTAGAGTGTCTATATGTAAATCCTTATGTGTGAGTGTGTGTGTGTGTGTGTGTTTCAGTGTATGAGTGTGTCTGTGTTTGTGTATGTTACTACCTTTACAACATTTCCAAGTTTAAATAGACACTTAAGAATAAAGTGCATATATGTTTTAGTCACTTGGTAAAAAATTGCACATGTCAAAGGAGGGGGGGGCCCTGATCAATGGTTAAGTCAGGGGCCCCAAAATTTCTAGTGGCGGCCCTGCTCCCTACAGACAAGCTGCGAACTTCAAACTACAGCACTCAGTTTGGTTATTTAGAAATCCCCATTCCACACTAAGATTTGTGATTTAGTTCTAATACTTGAGATATCTCCATCACATAGTTAACTATTTACCTTCTCCATATTAGGTTATATTCTGGACCCTTTAAGAACATTACCCCTATATCCTCATCTATTACTTGTTGTGAGTCCCCTTTAAGAGTTAAGATTTAACATGGGCCCATAAGTGAACCTTAAATTCAGTGGGGTAAATATCTTCATTATATGTTATTTTTTAATATAAAGGGGTATATATGACTCAGTTTTACACTATTATGGAAAGGGAAAAAAAAGAAAAAAAAAGAGGTTTCAAGGTTGCGTTGCAATGAAGGGCAACACATGTTGTTGTCCAGACATACCCATTACTCTATATATGGTCTGTTTGAGTTGACAGCTTTCATACTGTGCAGCAATATAGAATATGTCATCTGTGATTTGAAATGTCTGTCCTGCAACTTGTCTGTAATGTTTTGTTTTATCTCTTTATTCCTCAATAAAAAATATATTTAAAAAAAAAAAAAAAAAAAATACATTTTAAACAAATTGAATGTGTTTTTTTTAATAGAAATACTTCAAATACTTTTGTTCTTCACTTGTTCTTTTTATTTCTAAATATCTATCTATCTCTCTCTCTCTCTGTATATATACAACCCCAATTCCGAAAAAGTTGGGACAGTATGGAAAATTAAAAAAATCAAACAAAAGGAGTAATTTGAAAATCCAATCCACCCTGTACTATATTGAAAACACATTAATTAACAGACGGCTAGATTACGAGTTTTGCGGTATGAGTGAAAAAGCAGCGTTAAGGCTCATAACGCTGCTTTTTCACTACCGCTGGTATTACGAGTCTTGCAGGTTTAGGGGCACTGCACACTTTTTTGGCCTTAACGCAAATTAATTTACGCAATTTGCGTAAAGTCTTTATTTCAATGGGACTTCCATAGCGCCGGTATTACAAGTCTGCCTGGGAGGCCAAAAAGTGAGTGGTACAACCTAAAACTTCAAGATCAATACCGTAAACTGAAAGTCAGTAGTTATGAGTTTTGCGCTACAAAGCTGTAGCATAAAGCTCATAACTAAAGTGCTAAAAAGTACACTAATACCCATAAACTACCTATTAACCTCTAAACCGAGGCCCTCCCACATCGCAAACACTAAAATAAAATTATTAACCCCTAATCTGCCGCTCCGGACATCGCCGCCACCATAATAAACATATTAACCCCTAAACCGCCACACTCCCGCCTCGCAAACACTAGTTAAATATTATTAACCCCTAATCTGCCGTCCCTAACATCGCCGCAACCTACATTACAGTTATTAATCCCTAATCTGCCGCCCCCAACGTCGCCACTATACTAAAGTTATTAACCCCTAAGTCTAACCCTAACACCCCCTAACTTAAATATTATTAAATCTTGTTTTTTGTTTTTTTTATTTATTTAGGTAATTGTATTTAATTTAGGTAATGTATTTAATTGTAGTGTAAGGTTAGGTTTTATTGTAAGACAGGTTAGGTTTTATTTTACAGGTACATTTGTATTTATTTTAGCTAGGTAGTTAGTAAATAGTTAATAACTATTTAGTAACTATTCTACCTAGTTAAAATAAATACAAACTTGCCTGTAAAATAAAAATAAACCCTAAGCTAGCTACAATGTAACTATTAGTTATATTGTAGCTAGCTTAGGGTTTATTTTACAGGTAAGTATTTTGTTTTAAATAGGAATTATTTAGTTATTAATAGTAGGTTTTCTTTAGATTTATTTTAATTATATTTAAGTTAGGGGGGGTTAGGGTTAATAAGTATAATGTAGATGTCGGGGGTGGCAGTTTAGGGGTTAATAAGTATAAGATTAGGGGTGTTTAGACTCAGGGTTCATGCAAGGGTGTTAGGTGTAAACATAAGTTTTGTTCCCCATAGGAATCAATGGGGCTGCGTTACTGAGCTTTATGCTGCTTTTTTGCAGGTGTTATGCTTTTTTTCAGCCGGCTCTCCCCATTGATGTCTATGGGGAAATCGTGCACAAGCACGTAAAACCAGCTCACTGCGGCTTTCAGCAGCGCTGGTATTGGAGTGCGATATTGAGCTCAATTTTGCTCTACGCTCACTTCTTGCCTGATAACGCCGGGTTTTTAAAAACCTGTAATACCAGCGCTGTAGGGAAGTGAGCGGTGACAATAACTTGCAAGTTAGCACCACACCCCTCATACCGCAAAACTCGTAATCTAGCCGACATTATTTAATGTTTTACTTTGTAAATTTAATGTATTTTTTAAAAACAGAATTTATGTTTACCTGATAAATTTATTTCTCCTACAGTGTATCCGGTCCACGGCTTCATCCTTACTTGTGGGATATTCTCATTCCCTACAGGAAGTGGCAAAGATAACACACAGCAGAGCTGTCCATATAGCTCCCCTTAGGCTCCGCCCCCCCAGTCATTCGACCGATGGTTAGGAGAAAAAGGAGAACCATAGGGTGCAGTGGTGACTGTAGTTTGGAAAAATAAATTTAAACCTGACCAAATGCCAGGGTGGGCCGTGGACCGTATACACCGTAGGAGAAAGAAATTTATCAGGTAAACATAAATTCTGTTTTCTCCTACATTGGTGTATCCGGTCCACGGCTTCATCCTTACTTTTGGGAACCAATACCAAAGCTTTAGGACACGGATGAAGGGAGGGAACAAGTCAGGTAACCTAAACGGAAGGCACCACTGCTTGTAAAACCTTTCTCCCAAAAATAGCCTCCGAAGACGCAAAAGTATCGAATTTGTAAAATTTGGTGAATGTATGCAGTGAAGACCAAGTCGCTGCCTTACAAATCTGTTCAACAGAAGCCTCATTCTTGAAAGCCCATGTGGAAGCCACAGCTCTGGTGGAATGAGCTGTAATTCGTTCAGGAGGCTGCTGTCCAGCAGTCTCATAAGCCAAACTGACGATGCTTTTCAGCCAGAAGGAAAGAGAGGTAGCAGTCGCTTTCTGACCTCTCCTCTTACCAGAATAGACAACAAACAAGGATGATGTTTGTCTGAAATCTTTAGTTGCTTGTAAATAGAATTTTAAAGCACGAACCACATCAAGATTGTGTAACAGTCATTCCTTCTTAGAAGCTGGATTAGGGCACAGAGAAGGAACAATGATTTCCTGGTTAATATTCTTATTAGAAACTACTTTTGGAAGAAAACCAGGTTTTGTACGCAAAACAACCTTATCTGCATGGAACACCAGATAAGGTGAATTACACTGCAAAGCAGACAATTCAGAAACTCTTCTAGCAGAAGAAATAGCAACCAAAAACAAAACTTTCCAAGATAGTAACTTAATATCTATGGAATGTAGAGGTTCAAACGGAACCCCTTGAAGAACTGAAAGAACTAAATTTAGGCTCCATGGAGGAGCCACAGGTCTGTAGACAGGCTTGATTCTGACTAAAGCCTGTACAAATGCCTGAACATCTGGCACGGCTGCCAGACGCTTGTGTAACAAAACAGACAGGGCAGATATCTGTCCTTTTAAGGAACTAGCTGATAGACCTTTCTCCAATCCTTCTTGGAGAAAAGATAGTATCCTTGGAATCCTAATCTTACTCCATGAGTAACCCTTGGATTCACACCAGCAAAGATATTTCCGCCATATCTTATGGTAAATCTTCCTGGTGACAGGCTTTCTAGCCTGGATCAGAGTAGCTATAACTGATTCCGAAAACCCATGCTTCGCTAGAATCAAGCGTTCAATCTCCAAGCAGTCAGTTGCAGAGAAACTAGGTTTGGATGTTCGAATGGACCTTGAATTAGAAGGTCCTGCCTCAAAGGTAGCTTCCATGGTGGAACACGATGACATATTCACCAGGTCTGCATACCAAGTCCTGCGTGGCCACGCAGGAGCTATCAGAATTACCAAAGCCTTCTCCTGTTTGATCCTGGCTACTAGCCGGGGGAGAAGAGGGAATGGTGGAAAGACATAAGCTAGATTGAACGACCAAGACGCCACTAAGGCATCTACTAATGTCGCCTTGGGATCCCTGGACCTGGACCCGTAACGTGGAACTTTGGAGTTCTGACGTGACGCCATCGGATCCAGATCTGGAATGCCCCATAGTTGAGTTAACTGGGCAAAAACCTCCGGGTGAAGTTCCCACTCCCCCGGATGGAAAGTCTGACAACTCAGATAATCCGCTTCCCAGTTGTCTACTCCTGGGATGTGAATTGCTGATAGATGGCAGGAGTGATCCTCCGCCCATTTGATGATCTTGGATACCTCCCTCATCGCCAGGGAACTCTTTGTTCCCCCCTGATGATTGATGTACGCTACAGTCGTCATGTTGTCCGACTGAAATCTGATGAATTTGGCCTCCGCTAGCTGAGGCCATGCCTGGAGCGCATTGAATATCGCTCTCAATTCCAAAATGTTTATCGGGAGAAAAGATTCTTCCCGAGACCATAGACCCTGAGCTTTCAGGGACTCCCAGACCGCACCCCAGCCTAAGAGGCTGGCGTCGGTCGTGACAATGATCCACTCCGGTCTGCGGAAACTCATTCCCTGAGACAGGTGATCCTGAGACAACCACCAGAGGAGTGAGTCTCTGGTTTTCTGGTCCATTTGTATCTGGGGAGACAAATCTGCATAATCCCCATTCCACTGTTTGAGCATGCACAGTTGCAATGGTCTTAAATGAATTCGAGCAAAGTGAACCACGTCCATTGCTGCAACCATTAGTCCTATTGCCTCCATGCACTGAGCTATGGAGGGTTGAGGAATGGATTGAAGAACTCGACAGGTGTTCAAAAGTTTTAACTTCCTGACCTCCATCAGAAAGATTTTCATTTCTACCGAGTCTATTATTGTTCCCAGGAAGGGAACCCTTGTGAACGGGGACAGAGAACTCTTTACTATGTTCACCTTCCACCCGTGAGACCTTAGAAAGGCTAGAACAATGTCCGTATGAGCCTTTGTCTTGTGAAAGGACGACGCTTGTATTAAAATGTCGTCTAGGTAAGGTGCTACTGCAATGCCCCTTGGCCTTAGCACCGCTAGAAGGGACCCTAGCACCTTTGTGAAAATTCTGGGAGCAGTGGCCAATCCGAAGGGAAGAGCCACAAACTGGTAATGCTTGTCCAGAAAGGTGAACCTTAGGAACTGCTGGTGATCTTTGTGGATAGGAATATGCAGGTACGCATCCTTTAAGTCCACGGTAGTCATTTATTGACCCTCCTGGATCATTGGTAAAATTGTCTGAATGGTTTCCATTTTGAATGATGGAACTCTGAGGAATTTGTTTAGGATTTTTAAATCCAGAATTGGCCTGAAAGTTCCTTCCTTTTTGGGAACTACAAACAGGTTTGAGTAAAAACCCAGCCCTTGTTCTGCTATTGGAACTGGGTGTATCACTCCCATTTTTAAAAGGTCTTCTACGCAATGTAAGAACGCCTGTCTCTTTATCTGGTCTAAAGATAAGCGAGACATGTGGAACCTTCCCTTTGGAGGAAAATCCTTGAATTCTAGAAGATACCCCTGAGAGACAATTTCTAGTGCCCAAGGGTCCGGAACATCTCTTGCCCAAGCCTGAGCAAAGAGAGAAAGTCTGCCCCCTACTAGATCCGTTCCCGGATCGGGGGCTAACCTTTCATGCTGTCTTGGTAGCAGCAGCAGGCTTCTTGGCCTGTTTACCTTTGTTCCAGCCTTGCAATGGTTTCCATGCTGGTTTGGGCTGGGATGCGTTACCCTCTTGCTTAGTGGCTGTAGAGGTAGAAGCAGGTCCGTTCCTGAAATTGCGAAAGGAACGAAAATTAGACTTATTTTTAGCTTTGAAAGGTCTATCTTGTGGGAGGGCATGGCCCTTTCCCCCAGTGATATCCGAAATAATTTATTTCAACTCTGGCCCGAATAGGGTCTTACCCTTGAAAGGAATATTAAGCAATTTTGTTTTGGACGACACATCCGCCGACCAAGATTTTAGCCAAAGCGCTTTGCGCGCCACGATTGCAAAACTTGAATTTTTCGCCGCTAATTTAGCTAACTGAAAAGCGGCATCTGTAATGAAGGCATTAGCCAACTTCAGAGCGTGAATTCTGTCCATGACTTCATCATAAGAAGTCTCCTTCTGGAGCGAGTTTTCTAATTCCTCAAACCAAAAGGATGCTGCCGTGGTTACAGGAATAATGCAAGAAATTGGTTGAAGAAGAAAACCTTGTTGTACAAAAATTTTCTTAAGCAAACCTTCTAATATTTTATCCATAGGATCTTTGAAAGCGCAACTATCTTCTATTGGTATAGTCGTGCGTTTAGCTAGTGTTGAAACTGCCCCCTCTACCTTAGGGACCGTCTGCCACGCGTCCTTTCTGGTGTCAACAATGGGGAACATTTTCTTAAATATAGGGGGGGAACAAAAGGTACACCTGGTCTCTCCCACTCCCTAGTCACTATATCCGCCACCCTCTTGGGTATCGGAAACGTATCAGTGTGTACTGGGACCTCTAAGAATTTGTCCATTTTACACAATTTTTCTGGGACCACCAAAGGTTCACAATCATCAAGTGTAGCTAGGACCTCCTTAAGTAGGGCGCGGAGGTGTTCTAGTTTAAATTTAAATGCTATGGTATCAGGCTCTGCCTGCTGAGAAACTTTTCCTGTGTCAGAAATTTCTCCCTCAGACAGGCCCTCCCTCACCGCCAAGTCAGATTGATGTGAGGGCACTACAGATAAATTATCCTCTGCGTCAGCTTGCTCATTTTCTGTGTTTAAAACTGAGCAATCACGCTTCCTAGGAAAAGCTGGCAGTTTAGATAAAAATCCTGAAAGAGAATTATCCATTTCTGTCGCTAACTGTTGCATAGTAATCACAATTGGTGCGCTAGATGTACTGGGCAACGCTTGCGCGGGCATAGCTGGTATTGACACAGAAGGAGAGGATAGCGAGCTATCTTCACTACCTTCAGCTAAAGAATCATCTTGGGCTATATTTTTAAGTGTGATTGTATGGTCCTTAAGCTGCTTGGACGCTATGGCACACTTCACACATAAATTTAATGGGGGAACCACCTTGGACTTTGAGCATACAGAACATAGGCTATCTGAAGGTTCAGACATGTTTGACAGACATCAACAGAACTTCAATGCAATAAAAATTATTTTTGACAAAAACGTTACTGTCTCTTTAAATAATAAAAGTGCACACTTTATTACTGAAACATCAAAAAAACATCAAATAAACATCCGATTTTAATGAAATTTTCACCACAGTGTCTTAATGCTTTGAAAAGATTGCACACAAGTTTTGAGACCAATTAACCCCTCAATGCCCAAACCGGAGCTAATAACCGTTATTAACCGGTTAACACAGTACAGTCCCCTGCCACAGCTTCCACTGTGGCCTTTACCTTCCTTAGGGATTATTTTGGTAGCAAATAAGCCTCTCTGGAGTCCTTTTCTGAGCCTCTGGACTCCCCACGTGAAGCCGCATGAACTGCCTAGTCAAAAAAACACTGCGCAATTGAGGCGCGAAAATGAGGCCTCCTCCCTCTTCATTCCAGAGTGGAGGGGCCTTTCTGACTAGATTAGGTGTCTAACTAAGTGCCAGGCGCAAATTAAACCCCAAAAGTGTTTTAAAGTTTGAAAAAAACACCTTATTTATAGCCAAAACATGCTAAAAAGCAATCGATTAAGCCCACAATTAGTGTCAACCAGCATAGAGTCCTTAATATAAGCCATCAATTTATACTGAGTCTAAGAAAAATGGCTTACCTATCCCAGAGGGAATTTCTGACAGTCTTCTAGCATTACATGGTCTTGTTAGAAAAATGACTGATCATACCTGAAGCAGTTAAGCCTGCAAACTGTTCCCCCCAACTGATGTTCTCTGGTTTCAACAGTCCTGCATGGGAACAGCCATGGATTTTAGTTACTGGTGCTAAAATCATATTCCTCTTAGCAGAAATCTTCATCACTTTCTGCTGCAGAGTAAATAGTACAAGCCGGCACTATTTTAAAATAACAAACTCTTGATAGAAGAAATAAAAAAACTACAACTAACACCACATACTCTTTACCACCCCCGTGGAGATGCTACTAGTTAGAGCGGCAAAGAGAATGACTGGGGGGGCGGAGCCTAAGGGGAGCTATATGGACAGCTCTGCTGTGTGTTCTCTTTGCCACTTCCTGTAGGGAATGAGAATATCCCACAAGTAAGGATGAAGCCGTGGACCGGATACACTGTAGGAGAAATATACACTCATTTCAAATCTGATGACTGCAACACGTTCCAAAAAAGTTGGGACAGGGGCAATTTTGGACTAATACCGATGTGACAAGTTGAAATAAGAAGGTGATGTGAAACAGGTGAGGCAACTGTATAATCATAGTATACGGAGCCTCCAGAAAAGCCCTAGTCCTTCAAGAGCAAGGATGGGTCGAGGCTCGCCAATCTGCCAACAGATGTGTCTGCGAATAATCCAACACTTTGAGAACAACATTCCCCAAAGACAAATTGGTAGGATTTTAAGCATTTCACCTTCTACAGTGCAGAATATAATTAAAAGATTCAAGGAATCTGGTCAAATCTTGGTGCGTAAAGGGCAAGGCAGAAAACCAATTCGGAATGATCGTGATCCCTCAGTTGTCACTGTCTTAAAAACTATCATGAGTCTGTAGTGGATATCCTGACATAGGCTCGAGAATACCTTGGTAAACCTTTATCAGTCAACACTATTTGCCACTGCATCCACAGATGCAAGTTAAGGCTTTACTATGCAAAGCAGAAGCTTTACATCAACACTGTCCAGAAGCGCCGCCGACTTCTCTGGGCTCGATCTCACCTGAAATGGACAGTAGCACAGTGGAATCGTGTTTTGTGGTCCGACAAGTCAACATTTCAAATAGTTTTTTTGAGAAAACAGCCGTCATGTTCTCCGGGCTAAAGAGTAAAAGGACCATCCAAGCTGTTATCAGCGTCAGCTCCAAAAGCCAGCATCTGTCATGGTCATGGGGGGGGTGTCAGTGCTCATGGCATAAGTAACTTGCACATCTGTGAGGACAACATTAATGCACAAAGATGTATACATTTTTGAAGCAACATATGCTGCCATCCAGACTTAGTTTTTTTCCAGGGACGTCCCTGCATTTTCCAGCAGGACAACACCAACCACATTCTGCCCAGATTACAATCGCATGGTTGCGTAGGCAGAGAGCACGGGTGCTAGCATGTCCAGCCTGCAGTCCTGAGCTGTCTCCGATTGAGAATGTGTGGCGCATTATGAAGAGCAAAATAAGGCAACAAAGCCCCTGTACAGTTGTGCAGCTGAAGACATGCATAATGAATGAATGCCGGAAAATTCTGCTTGCTAAACTTAACTAACTGGTGTCTTCAGTGCACAGTGGACTGCCCCAACTTTTTTGGAGTGTGTTGCAGTCATCAGATTTGAAATGAGTGTATATTTTCAAAAAGTAAAGCATCAAATAATCTGTTAATAATGTGTTTTCAATATAGGTGAATTGAATTTTCAAATTAGTCTTTTTGTTTTGTTTATTTTGCCTTTTCCATACTGTACCAACTTTTGCAGAATTGGGGTTATATGTATGTTATATTGGGGTTATATGTATATATACTGTATGTTGTGTTGAAAATTTTGTTTTGTAATTGTTCCTATGGGCTTTGCACCCAGGCTTGTCGGGGTTAACTGCCTGAGTTTCTGGGAGCTGTACAGCTGTCTGTGAGTATCTAGGGCATATATATACTGTATGTATACCAGCCGGGTGGCATTATGAAGTAGTTAGGTAGGGGCAGTGGAATATTTTGCAACATTATAAAAAATTTTTTATTTATAAATGTTGCTTAAGCTTTATAAATGAACAAATTAATTGCATAATTTAACATAGATAAAAGGATCATTTGAGCAACAAACATTGAAAACATTAAAGGGCCGATTTATCAAGGGCCGAATGGGCCCTGATGCCCTTGTTTCCGTACGACCGCTGCTCCTTAACTGGTCCGCTGCCTCTGAGGCTGCAGATATCAATACTATGCGATCAGGCTGATTGACACCCCCTGCTAGCGGCCAGTTGGCTGCGAATTTGCAGGGGGCGGCATTGCACAAGCAGTTCACCAGTTCATGCAATGTTAAATGAATGGTATCATGTCCGCCAGACAATGATAATTCGGCCCCTAAATATTAACGTATTAAAGGGTTAATATTGGCTTAAATTTTAGCTGGGTGGTCAGTAAAATCACCCACTAAAAAGGTACTGGGGACTACACTGTGTATGTATAAATATATATATATATACTGTATATATACACAGAGAGAGAGAGAGATTCTTTCTGTCTATGTGTAGCGCTGTCACTTCTTTCCTGTAAAATCTACAAAGGTTTTTCTCTCTACCAAATAATACAAATAAATCTAATCCACATATCATTTTTCTCTAAGCAACAATGCTAACACTTGATCAACTGATATAAAAAAACACACTTTAGTTGCATCCTTGCTAATTTTCTTCAGCTTCTTGTAGAGCCCTGTCCCACCCTTTTTTTTTCTTTCAATGTTCTTTGTTCTGGGAGAAACAGGAACATTTATTCTGCCTAACAGCAGCAATTTGAGCTTTGAACCACTAAACACTGTAAAGCCAGACTCAATGGCAATTCTTTTGTTACTGCTTCCCCTTTATAAGCTATATACAGACTGCTGACCCTTCTACTTCACAAATACACAGCTATAGGGAAGAAGGCTTAATGATTCATTCATGGTGGGGTATGTCCTAAGAGATGTCCTCTATAACTGGAGTGAGTACAGACAACTGCCATTGTCCTGTGTAATTACAAGCTAAAAGCAATTAAAATAAAATTCCTTCCCACAAGAAAATATTTTATTATGAGGGTGTGATCACCTTATCTGGCTATATTCCCGGTGTTCTGTCGGAATGTGCGACCTGTCGGAATGTGCGACTAGATAATTGGCACAGTTATGTCATCACGTTCCATCGGTTGCAAATTACTACAGAATAGCTCCCATCGGATTTTGCAACCGCAAAGTGCACATGCAACATGGGTCAGCAGTTGCAAACTCTAACACAAAACAACTGTCATCGGATTTTGCGACCAAGGAGGAGTGAGTTGCAATTTTAAGGTCTGTTTTTTTGTATGTTTCTGAGATTATTAAATTTGCGGCAAGTTCCCTCTGGCAGCAAAAGTCGTATTTATTAGCCCACCACAGTATTCCAATGTGTGGGATGTGGGGAGACTCTCGTATGACTCGCCAGACAGGAGCTATTGCACCTATTGCACATACAGAGGTGCAGCGGCACCATGTGCGCCACAGCATTTACCTGTCACCCGTGATGTGTGCAAAAAGCGGGCTGTGATTGTGTTTATAGAACAGCTACAGATCTTTAAGACCCTTTAATACAAGCAGATAAGCTGATTGTATGAAGATAATATACAAAAAATGTGCTGTAATGTGCTGTAATATACCAGTGTTTGTAAAACGTATCAGAAGTGCTGATATAGGCGCACGCATGCACACTCCTCCTTGGTCGCAAAATCCGATGACAGCTGTTTTGTGTCGGATTTTGCAACCACTAACCTATGTCGCATGCGCACTGTAGGATTTTGCAACCGATGGAATGCGATTCCGCAACTGCGCACATGAGCAGATCATTGGGTCACACAATCTGACGGGTCGCAGAATCCAACAGAAGACTGGCCTTGATGTTTGAAATCCCATTAGATTTTGGTGACATGTTTATAGAAGCACAACTATTTTACATTTGACACCCTGTCTCCATGGAACAAAAATCACCCTTAGTGGCTTTCAGAGAGCGTGAGAAAGAGAGAGACCGATAGACAGTGAGAATTGTTTACATAGAACAGTTTATTTTATTAGGCATCAACATATTTTGGTATTTGCTTTTGTTCTGTAGGTTACATTTTTTTTTTGTAAATGCTGAGGGGCCGATTTATCATTGGTCTGTCCGACATGATCCACGCAGCCTCAGAGCAGGCGAAACTGCTGTTTCCAGGGAGCATGAAGGGCTCGCACAGAAACAGGGGCATCAAGCTCCGTTCGGATCTTGATAATTCGGCCTCTTAGACTTAAAGGGACATAAAAGTGCAAAAAGAAAATACTGTAATATAACAGAGCATTTTATTCTTGCCTTGTCACTTACATATAAGTAGGAGTTTAATCCCTGGAAACTATTAAAATATCATGCACTATCTAAACCATGAAAGTTTAAAGTGAAAGTCAACCATAGCGTTTTTGAAATGCTAGGGTTGACTGTTGAAACAAATAAAGGGCACTTTCATTCATGAAGTATAAGATACTTCATGCAGAAAGCTCCTTTATTCGTTTCAACCGTTCGCCGTTCTTAGCTGCTATGGCAGCCCACGTCCAAAATTTTTTTTGCTAAGTGGTGACATTTTCACCTCTTAGCCAATAGCAGTGCGGTAAATCCGGTTTGGCGCCCATGGGAGCCGGATTTACCCCACGGCTATTTGCTTAGAGGTGAAAACGTCACCTCTTAGCAAAATATTTTTTGCTCTGTTTAATAAAATAAGTTTAGTGCCACAACCTCAGTATTTTCGTTCGTGATTAAGATACAACATACATTTTTAAACAACTTTAAGATTTACTTCTATCAATTTTTCTTAATTATCTTGGTATCTTCTACTCTACTTCCTGAGCCTATCTAGATATGCTTTTCAACAAAGGATACCAAATGACAATGAAGCAAATTAGATAGAAGTAAATTGGAAAGTTGTTTAAAATTGTATGTTCTATCTGAACCATGAAATAAAAAAAATTGGGTTTCATATCCCTTTAAGGTTTACAATGCTTGTGTTCTTAAAGAACAAGCTAAGGTCTCAATAATAAATGGGAAGAGCAGAGACAACACTAGCAATGTTCCATTAGGAGAAAAGCAGAGACGTGGGCAACTTTGACCTTAATTTTAACCAACAGATAACAACTCTAGATATGAAATTACAAAGTACCTTTTTGTGATTTAAAATGTATTTTCTTCTTCAGCAGACAATAATAGCATAAGGGAGTTAGAGGTGTGTGTAGCACGACTGAGGGAAATCAGTTCAGGTAAACCGGAATAGCTTGCAAGGACTTTTGCAAAGATATTTACATCTAGAATTTGAAGTGATATGGCCATATTTTTCAGGGTAGACCTGATCCTTAAAGGACCACTAAACACAGTAGACTTGCATAATTAACAAGTGCATAATTAAGAGATAATGCAATAGCATTTACTCTGAATTTCAAATAAGCAGTAGATTTTTTTCTGGCAAATTTTTTTCTCTCCCATTTTTCAGCCTCTTGTGTCATGTGACAGACATCAGCCAATCACAAACTAGTACATGTATACCCTGTGAGCTTGTGCTCATGCTCAGTGTGAGCATGTTCCCTAGATAGTGTTTATATAAAAAGACTGTGCAAAGTTTGATAATTGACGTAAATTGGAAATTATCATTAAACTGCATGTTCTTTCTGAATCATTTTGACTTGAGTGTCTCTTTAAAGGGGCATTCCAGCTTAAAGGGACACTGAACCCATTTTTTTTCTATGGTGATTCAGATAGAGCATGCAATTTTAAACAACTTTCTAATTTACTCTTATTAAATTCTTTTCATTCTCTTGGTATCTTTATTTGAAATGCAAGAATGTAAGTTTAGATGCCGGCCCATTTTTGGTGAACACACTGTGTTGTTCTTGCTGATTGGTGGGTAAATTCACCTACCAATAAACAAGTGCTTTCCATGGTTCTAAACAAAAAAAATAGCTTATATGCCTTCTTTTTCAAATAAAGCAAGAGAATGAAAAAAAATTGATAATAGGAATAAATTAGAAAGTTGTTTAAAATTGCATGCTCTATCTGAATCACAAAAGAAAAAATTTGGGTTCAGTGTCCCTTTAAATGTTTTTATTTATTTATGCATAGAAGTCACACATCAGTTTTGAATAAGAAATATATATTAAACAAATGAGTGAAACATATAATTCAACTCACACAAAATGCCTTTTCTAAGTCCTCATGACAAGTTTCAAAATGCCCCTCAGGAAAAACCTTATTTTCAGTCTTTTGTAGGCTGCTGACGCTGTCCAATAATTTTTAGTATGTAAATTAGTCACTAACGGCCCGAGTGCGCACATATTGATGCGCGTTAGCTATTATTTTCTTCATCTCACTAGAGTTATATACCAGGAGGTGGTATTTCCACAATCTGTAGAGTCTGCAAAAAAGTGCTAGTGCATATTAAAAAACTTTCAGCTAGATTACGAGTCTTGCGTTAGGCTTAAAAAGCAGCGTTGGCCGGTCCCAACGCTGCTTTTTAACGGCCGCTGCTATTACGAGTCTTGAAATGACAGGCTCACCGCTCACTTTTTTGGCCAGACTCGGAAATACCGCAAATCCACTTACATCAATTGCATATCCTATATTTTCAATGGGACTTGCATAGCGCCGGTATTACGAATCTGCCAAAAAGTGAGCGGTACACCCTCTCCTGTCAAGCCTGGTACCGCATTTTAAAGTCAGTAGTTAAGAGTTTTACACTACAACGCCGTAGCATAAAACTCTTAACTAAAGTGCTGAAAAGTACACTAACACCCATAAACTACCTATTAACCCCTAAAACCGAGGACCCCCCACATCGCAAATACTAAAATAAATTTTGTAACCCCTAATCTGCCAAACCGGACATCGCCGCCACTATAATAAATATATTAACCCCTAAACCTCGGCACTCCCGCATCGCAAACATTAGTTAAATATTATTAACCCCTAATCTGCTGTCCCTAACATCGCCGCCACCTACCTACATTTATTAACCCCTAATCTTCTGCCCCCAACGTCGCCGTCACTATAATAAATTTATTAACCCCTAAACCTAAGTCTAACCCTAACCCCCCTTAACTTAAATATAATTAAAATTAATCTAAATAAAATTACTACAATTAACTAACGGCTAGATTTGGAGTTTGGCGGTAAAAGGGCTGTTAACGCTCCGCAGGTTTTTTTCTGGCCGCACCATAAATTTAACTCTGGTATCGAGAGTTCAAACAAATGCTGCGTTAGGCTCCAAAAAAGGAGCGTAGAGCATTTTTACCGCAAATGCAACTCTCGATACCAGAGTTGCTTACGGACGCGGCCGGCCTCAAAAACGTGCTCGTGCACGATTCTCCCATAGGAAACAATGGGGCTGTTTGAGCTGAAAAAAAACCTAACACCTGCAAAAAAGCAGCGTTCAGCTCCTAACGCAGCCCCATTGTTTCCTATGGGGAAACACTTCCTACGTCTGCACCTAACACTCTAACATGTACCCCGAGTCTAAAGTCTAAACACCCCTAGCCTTACACTTATTAACCCCTAATCTGCCGCCCACGCTATCGCTGACACCTGCATATTTTTTTTAACCCCTAATCTGCCGCTCCGTAAACCGCCGCCACCTACGTTATCCCTATGTACCCCTAATCTGCTGCCCTAACATCGCCGACCCCTATGTTATATTTATTAACCCCTAATCTGCCCCCCACAACGTCGCCGACACCTACCTACACTTATTAACCCCTAATCTGCCGAGCGGACCTGAGCGCTACTATAATAAATGTATTAACCCCTAATCCGCCTCACTAACCCTATCAGAAATAGTATTAACCCCTAATCTGCCCTCCCTAACATCGCCGACACCTAACTTCAATTATTAACCCCTAATCTGCCGACCGGAGCTCACCGCTATTCTAATAAATGTATTAACCCCTAAAGCTAAGTCTAACCCTAACACTAACACCCCCCTAAGTTAAATATAATTTTTATCTAACGAAATAAATTAACTCTTATTAAATAAATGATTCCTATTTAAAGCTAAATACTTACCTGTAAAATAAATCCTAATATAGCTACAATATAAATTACATTTATATTATAGCTATTTTAGGATTAATATTTATTTTACAGGTAACTTTGTATTTATTTTAACCAGGTACAATAGCTATTAAATAGTTAAGAACTATTTAATAGTTACCTAGTTAAAATAATTACAAATTTACCTGTAAAATAAATCCTAACCTAAGATATAATTAAACCTAACACTACCCTATCAATAAAATAATTAAATAAACTACCTACAATTACCTACAATTAACCTAACACTACACTATCAATAAATTAATTAAACACAATTGCTACAAATAAATACAATTAAATAAACTATCTAAAGTACAAAAAATAAAAAAGAACTAAGTTACAGAAAATAAAAAAATATTTACAAACATAAGAAAAATATTACAACAATTTTAAACTAATTACACCTACTCTAAGCCCCCTAATAAAATAACAAAGACCCCCAAAATAAAAAATTCCCTACCCTATTCTAAAATACAAATATTACAAGCTCTTTTACCTTACCAGCCCTGAACAGGGCCCTTTGCGGGGCATGCCCCAAGAATTTCAGCTCTTTTGCCTGTAAAAAAAAACATACAATACCCCCCCCCCAACATTACAACCCACCACCCACATACCCCTAATCTAACCCAAACCCCCTTAAATAAACCTAACACTAATCCCCTGAAGATCTTCCTACCTTGTCTTCACCATACCAGGTTCACCGATCCGTCCTGGCTCCAAGATCTTCATCCAACCCAAGCGGGGGTTGGCGATCCATAATCCGGGGCTCCAAAGTCTTCCTCCTATCCGGCAAGAAGAGGACATCCGGACCGGCAAACATCTTCTCCAAGCGGCATCTTCTATGTTCTTCCATCCGATGACGACCGGCTCCATCTTGAAGACCTCCAGCGCGGATCCATCCTCTTCTTCCGACGACTAGACGACGAATGACGGTTCCTTTAAGGGACGTCATCCAAGATGGCGTCCCTCGAATTCCGATTGGCTGATAGGATTCTATCAGCCAATCGGAATTAAGGTAGGAATTTTCTGATTGGCTGATGGAATCAGCCAATCAGAATCAAGTTCAATCCGATTGGCTGATCCAATCAGCCAATCAGATTGAGCTCGCATTCTATTGGCTGATCGGAACAGCCAATAGAATGCGAGCTCAATCTGATTGGCTGATTGGATCAGCCAATCGGATTGAACTTGATTCTGATTGGCTGATTCCATCAGCCAATCAGAAAATTCCTACCTTAATTCCGATTGGCTGATAGAATCCTATCAGCCAATCGGAATTCGAGGGACGCCATCTTGGATGACGTCCCTTAAAGGAACCGTCATTCGTCGTCTAGTCGTCGGAAGAAGAGGATGGATCCGCGCTGGAGGTCTTCAAGATGGAGCCGGTCGTCATCGGATGGAAGAACATAGAAGATGCCGCTTGGAGAAGATGTTTGCCGGTCCGGATGTCCTCTTCTTGCCGGATAGGAGGAAGACTTTGGAGCACCGGATTATGGATCGCCAACCCCCGCTTGGGTTGGATGAAGATCTTGGAGCCAGGACGGATCGGTGAACCTGGTATGGTGAAGACAAGGTAGGAAGATCTTCAGGGGATTAGTGTTAGGTTTATTTAAGGGGGTTTGGGTTAGATTAGGGGTATGTGGGTGGTGGGTTGTAATGTTGGGGGGGGGGGTATTGTATGTTTTTTTTTACAGGCAAAAGAGCTGAAATTCTTGGGGCATGCCCCGCAAAGGGCCCTGTTCAGGGCTGGTAAGGTAAAAGAGCTTGTAATATTTGTATTTTAGAATAGGGTAGGGAATTTTTTATTTTGGGGGTCTTTGTTATTTTATTAGGGGGCTTAGAGTAGGTGTAATTAGTTTAAAATTGTTGTAATATTTTTCTTATGTTTGTAAATATTTTTTTATTTTCTGTAACTTAGTTCTTTTTTATTTTTTGTACTTTAGATAGTTTATTTAATTGTATTTATTTGTAGCAATTGTGTTTAATTAATTTATTGATAGTGTAGTGTTAGGTTAATTGTAGGTAATTGTAGGTAGTTTATTTAATTATTTTATTGATAGGGTAGTGTTAGGTTTAATTATATCTTAGGTTAGGATTTATTTTACAGGTAAATTTGTAATTATTTTAACTAGGTAACTATTAAATAGTTCTTAACTATTTAATAGCTATTGTACCTGGTTAAAATAAATACAAAGTTACCTGTAAAATAAATATTAATCCTAAAATAGCTATAATATAAATGTAATTTATATTGTAGCTATATTAGGATTTATTTTACAGGTAAGTATTTAGCTTTAAATAGGAATCTTTTATTTAATAAGAGTTAATTTATTTCGTTAGATAAAAATTATATTTAACTTAGGGGGGTGTTAGTGTTAGGGTTAGACTTAGCTTTAGGGGTTAATACATTTATTAGAATAGCGGTGAGCTCCGGTCGGCAGATTAGGGGTTAATAATTGAAGGTAGGTGTCGGCGATGTTAGGGAGGGCAGATTTGGGGTTAATACTATTTATGATAGGGTTAGTGAGGCAGATTAGGGGTTAATAACTTTATTATAGTAGCGCTCAGGTCCGCTCGGCAGATTAGGGGTTAATAAGTGTAGGTTGGTGTCGGCGACGTTGTGGGGGGCAGATTAGGGGTTAATAAATATAACATATGGGTCGGCGATGTTAGGGGCAGCAGATTAGGGGTACATAGGGATAACGTAGGTTGCGGCGATTTGCGGTCGGAAGATTAGGGGTTAATTATTTTAAGTATCTGGCGGCGACGTTGTGGGGGGCAAGTTAGGGGTTAATAAATATAATATAGGGGTCGGCGGGGTTAGGGGCAGCAGATTAGGGGTACATAAGTATAACGTAGGTGGCGGTCGGCAGATTAGGGGTTAAAAATTTTAATCGAGTGGCGGCGATGTGGGGGGACCTCGGTTTAGGGGTACATAGGTAGTTTATGGGTGTTAGTGTACTTTAGGGTACAGTAGTTAAGAGCTTTATAAACCGGCGTTAGCCAGAAAGCTCTTAACTCCTGCTTTTTTCAGGCGGCTGGAATCTTGTCGTTAGAGCTCTAACGCTCACTGCAGAAACGACTCTAAATACCGGCGTTAAAAAGATCCCATTGAAAATATAGGCTACGCAAATGGCGTAGGGGGATCTGCGGTATGGAAAAGTCGCGGCTGTAAAGTGAGCGTTAGACCCTTTAATCACTGACTCCAAATACCAGCGGGCGGCCAAAACCAGCGTTAGGAGCCTCTAACGCTGGTTTTGACGGCTACCGCCGAACTCTAAATCTAGGCCTAAATTATTCCTATTTAAAACTAAATACTTATCTATAAAATAAACCCTAAGCTAGCTACAATATAACTAATAGTTACATTGTATCTAGCTTAGGGTTTATTTTTATTTTACAGGCAAGTTTGTATTTATTTTAACTAGGTACAATAGTTATTAAATAGTTATTAACTATTTAATAACTTCCTAGTTAAAATAAATACAAATTTACCTGTAAAATAAAACCTAACCTAAGTTACAATTACACCTAACACTACACTATAATTAAATTAATTAAATAAATTGAATACAATTAATTACAATTAAATAATATTATCTAAAGTACAAAAAAAACAAAAAACACTAGATTACGGAAAATAATAAAATAATTACAAGATTTTTAAACTAATTACACCTAATCTAATCCCCCTGACAAAATAATAAAGCCCCCCAAAATAAAAAGCCCTACACTACACTAAATTACAAATAGCCCTTAAAAGGGCCTTTTGCGGGGCATTGCCCCAAAGTAATCAGCTCTTTTACCTGTAAAAAAAAAGTACAAATCCCCCCCAACATTAAAACCCACCACCCACACAACCAACCCTACTCTAAAACCCACCCAATCCCCCCTTAAAAAAAAAACTAACACTAACCCCCTGAAGATCACCCTACCGTGAGACGTCTTCACCCAACCAGGCCGAAGTCCTCAACGAATCCGGGAGAAGTCTTCATCCGACCGGGCAGAAGTGGTCCTCCAGACGGGCAGAATTCTTCATCCAGACGGCATCTTCTATCCTCATCCATCCGGCGCGGAGCGGGTCCATCTTCAAGACATCCGACGGGGAGCATCCTCTTCAAACGACGGCCGACGACTGAATGAAGGTTCCTTTTAAGTGACGTTAACCAAGATGGCATCCCTTCAATTCTATTAGAATCAATTCTATTAGAATCAGCCAATCAGCCAATTCTATTAGAATCAGCCAATCGGAATTAAGGTAGAAAAAATCCTATTGGCTGATGCAATCAGCCAATAGGATTGAACTTCAATCCTATTGGCTGATCCAATCAGCCAATAGGATTGAGCTGGTATTCTATTGGCTGTTCCAATCAGCCAATAGAATGCCAGTTCAATCCTATTGGCTGATTGTGAAGGGACGCCATCTTTGTCACCTGTAATATATATGCAGTCACTCAGAAACCCCACATATCACAAATGGGTATTTCTGTCTAGGTGCAAAGATATTGTAACATTCCTGACTCGTAATAAACACAGAGTATCAACCTTGTATCACTTCTCCCGCCGGCTATGACAAGCTCACACTCACAGCTTGTGTGTTCAAAATAACATACTCCAGCAAACTACGGATCCATAGCTTATCAAGGATACAATATAACCAACTACAATTAGTAGCGGTATACTCACAGTTCTGTGGGAGGTACGTCGATCTCTCTGTTATAACCGCTGTGTGTGAGTAGTGGTCAAAGCGGCTGATGATGAGATACTTAGGCGTTCTCCATAAACCCTTAAAGGGACACTGAACCCAAATTTTTTCTTTTGTGATTCAGATAGAGCTTGCAATTTTAAGCAACTTTCTAATTTACTCCTTATATTAAATTTTCTTCATTCTCTTGGTATCTTTATTTGAAATGCAAGAATGTAAGTTTAGATGCCGGTCCATTTTTGGTGAATAACCTGGGTTGTTCTTGGTGATTGGTGGATAGCAAGAGAACGAAGAAAAATTGATGATAGGAGTAAATAAGAAAGTTGCTTAAAATTGCATGCTCTATCTGAATCACGAAAGAAAAAACAGAATTTATGCTTACCTGATAAATTACTTTCTCCAACGGTGTGTCCGGTCCACGGCGTCATCCATTACTTGTGGGAAATATTCTCCCCCACAGGGAAAGGCAAGGAGAGCACACAGCAAGAGCTGTCCATATAGCTCCCCCTCTGGCTCCGCCCCCCAGTCATTCGACCGACGGTTAGGAGAAAAAGGAGAAACTATAGGGTGCCGTGGTGACTGTAGTGTATAAAGAAAAATTTTTCAACCTGATTAAAAAACCAGGGCGGGCCGTGGACCGGACACACCGTTGGAGAAAGTAATTTATCAGGTAAGCATAAATTCTGTTTTCTCCAACATTGGTGTGTCCGGTCCACGGCGTCATCCATTACTTGTGGGAACCAATACCAAAGCTTTAGGACACGGATGAAGGGAGGGAGCAAATCAGGTTACCTAAACGGAAGGCACCACGGCTTGCAAAACCTTTCTCCCAAAAATAGCCTCCGAAGAAGCAAAAGTATCAAATTTGTAGAATTTGGCAAAAGTGTGCAGAGAAGACCAAGTCGCTGCCTTACATATCTGGTCAACAGAAGCCTCGTTCTTGTAGGCCCATGTGGAAGCCACAGCCCTAGTAGAGTGAGCTGTAATACGGTCAGGAGCCTGCCGTCCGGCAGTCTCATAAGCCAAGCGGATAATGCTTTTCAGCCAGAAAGAGAGAGAGGTAGCAGTAGCTTTTTGACCTCTCCTCTTACCAGAGTAAATGACAAACAAAGATGAGGTTTGTCTAAAATCTTTTGTTGCTTCTAAATAGAACTTTTAAAGCACGAACAACATCTAAATTGTGTAATAAACGTTCTTTCTTTGAAACTGGATTCGGACACAAAGAAGGAACAACTATTTCCTGGTTGATGTTCTTGTTGGAAACAACTTTTGGAAGAAAACCAGGCTTAGTACGCAAAACAACCTTATCTGAATGAAAAACCAGATATGGTGGATTACACTGCAAAGCAGATAATTCAGAAACTCTTCTAGCAGAAGAAATAGCAACCAAAAACAGAACTTTCCAAGATAATAACTTAATATCTATGGAATCTAAAGGTTCAAACAGAACCCCTTGAAGAACTGAAAGAACTAAATTTAGACTCCAAGGAGGAGTCATGGGTCTGTAAACAGGCTTGATTCTAACCAAATCCTGAACAAAAAGCTTGTACATCTGGCAAAGCTGCCAGTCGTTTGAGCAACAAGACGGATAATGCAGAAATCTGTCCTTTTAGAGAACTAGCTGACAACCCTTTATCCAAACCTTCTTGGAGAAAGGAGAGAATCTTTGGAATTTTAATCTTACTCCAGGAGAATCCTTTGGATTCACACCAACAGATATATCTTTTCCATATTTTATGGTAAATCTTTCTAGTCACAGGTTTTCTGGCTTGGACCAGAGTATCTATCACAGAATTTGAAAACCCACGCTTGGATAAAATCAAGCGTTCAATTTCCAAGCAGTCAGCTGCAGAGAAACTAGATTTGGATGTTCGAATGGACCTTGTACTAGAAGATCCTGTCTCAAAGGTAGCTTCCATGGTGGAGCCGATGACATATTCACCAGGTCTGCATACCAAGTCCTGCGTGGCCACGCAGGAGCTATCAGAATCACAGAGGCCTTCTCCTGTTTGATCCTGGCTATGAGCCTGGGAAGGAGAGGAAACGGTGGAAACACATTTGCTAGGTTGAACGACCAAGGCGCCACTAATGCATCCACTAGAGTCGCCTTGGGATCCCTGGATCTGGACCCGTAGCAAGGTATCTTGAAGTTCTGACGGGACGCCATTAGATCCATGTCTGGAATGCCCCATAATTGGGTTAACTGAGCAAAGACCTTCCGGATGGAGTTCCCACTCCCCCGGATGGAAAGTCTGACGACTCAAATAGTCCGCCTCCCAGTTGTCTACTCCTGGGATGTGAATAGCAGATAGATGGCAGGAGTGATTCTCTGCCCATTGGATTATCTTGGTTACTTCCTTCATCGCTAGGGAACTCTTTGTTCCCCCCTGATGATTGATGTACGCAACAGTCGTTATGTTGTCCGACTGAAATCTTATGAACCTGGCTTCCGCTAGCTGAGGCCAAACCAGGAGCGCATTGAATATAGCTCTTAGTTCCAAAATGTTTATCGGGAGAAGCGACTCTTCCCACGACCATAGGCCCTGAGCTTTCAGGGAGTCCCAGACCGCGCCCCACCCCAAGAGGCTGGCGTCGGTCGTGACGATGACCCACTCCGGTCTGCGGAAACTCATTCCCTGAGACAGGTGATCCTGGGTCAACCACCAGAGAAGTGAGTCCCTGGTTACCTGATCTACTTGAATTTGGGGAGACAAGTCTGTATAGTCCCCATTCCACTGATTGAGCATGCATAGCTGTAATGGTCTTAGATGAATTCGAGCAAAAGGAACCACATCCATTGCTGCGACCATTAGTCCTATTACTTCCATGCATTGAGCTATGGAGGGTTGAGGAATAGAATGAAGAACTCGACAAGCTTTTAGAAGCTTTGCCTTTCTGACTTCTGTGAGAAAGATCTTCATTTCCACAGAATCTATTATTGTTCCCAGAAAAGGAACCCTTGTGGACGGTGACAGTGAACTTTTTTCTATGTTCACCTTCCACCCGTGAGATCTGAGAAAGGCCAACACAATGTCTGTATGAGCCCTCGCTTTGGAAAGGGACGACGCTTGGATTAGGATGTCGTCTAGATAAGGTGCTACAGCGATGCCCCTCGGCCTTAGGACCGCTAGAAGGGACCCTAGCACCTTTGTGAAAATTCTGGGAGCGGTGGCTAAACCGAATGGAAGAGCCACAAACTGGTAATGTTTGTCCAGAAAGGCGAACCTCAGGAACTGATGATGAGATTTGTGGATTGGGATATGCAGATACGTATGCAGATACGCATCCTTTAGATCCACGGTAGTCAAAAATTGACCCTGCTGGATTGTCGGTAAGATTGTCCGAATGGTTTCCATCTTGAAGGATGGAACTCTGAGGAACTTGTTTAATATCTTTAAATCCAGAATTGGCCTGAAAGTTCCCTCTTTTTTGGGAACCACAAACAGGTTTGAGTAAAAACCTAGACCTTGTTCCCCGGAGGGGACTGGGTTTATCACTCCCATCTTTGATAGGTCTCTTACACAATGTAAGAATGCCTGTTTCTTTATCTGGTCTGAAGATAAGCGAGACAGGTGGAACCTTCCCTTTGGAGGAAGTCCCTTGAATTCTAACAGGTATCCCTTGGAAACTATCTCTAGTGCCCAGGGATCCAGAACATCTCTTGCCCAAGCCTGAGCGAAGAGAGATAGTCTGCCCCCTACCAGATCCGGTCCCAGATCGGGGGCTACCCCTTCATGCTGTCTTGGTAGCAGCAGCAGGTTTCTTGGTTTGTTTACCCTTGTTCCAGCCTTGCATGGGCTTCCAAGCGGGTTTGGGCTGGGCCGCGTTACCTTCTTGTCTAGCGGCAGTGGAGTTATTAGCCGGTCCGTTCCTGAAATTGCGAAAGGAACGAAAATTAGACTTGTTCTTAGCCTTAAAAGGCCTATCCTGTGGGAGGGCATGGCCCTTACCCCCAGTGATGTCTGAAATAATTTCCTTCAATTCCGGCCCAAAAAGGGTCTTACCCTTGAAAGGAATATTCAGTAACTTAGTCTGCCGACCAGGATTTTAGCCAAAGCGCCCTCCGCGCTACTATAGCAAAACCTGAGTTTTTCGCCACCAATTTCGTTATTTGAAAGGCGGCATCCAATATAAAGGAATTAGCTAACTTTAATGCGTGAATTCTGTCCATGACTTCTTCATAGGAAGTCTCTTTCTGGAGCGACCTTTCTAGTTCTTCGAACCAAAAGGACGCCGCTGAAGTGACAGTAATAACACACGTAGCTGGTTGAAGGATGAACCCTTGCTGAACAAAAATCTTTTTAAGCAATCCTTCCAATTTTTTATCCATAGGATCTTTGAAAGCGCAGCTGTCCTCTATAGGAATAGTTGTGCGCTTCGCTAGTGTTGAAACAGCTCCCTCAACCTTCGGGACCGTTTGCCATGCGTCCCTTCTAGGGTCTACTATGGGAAACATTTTCTTAAATATAGGAGGTGGGGCAAAGGGTACACCTGGCTTCTCCCACTCCTTTTCCACTATGTTCGCTACCCTCTTAGGTATTGGAAAAGCGTCGTCGTGCACTGGGACCTCTAAAAATTTGTCCAATTTGCACAACTTCTCTGGTACTACCATGGAATCACAGTCATCCAGAGTAGCTAATACCTCCTTAAGCAAAGCGCGGAGATGTTCTAGTTTAAACTTAAATGCCACTAGATCAGGTTCTGCCTGTTGAGAAATTTTTCCTGAATCTGAAATTTCACCCTCAGACAGCCCTTCCCTTACAGCCAATTCCGATTAATGCGAGGGTAAAATAGATAAGGCATCGTCAGCGTCTGATTGTTCATCCTTTTTATCTGTATTTAAAACTGAACAATCACGCTTTCTCTGAAAAAAGATAAAAGATTTGCTATAGAATTATCCACTACTACTGATAATTGTTGCATAGAAATAAGCACTGGCGCGCTAGGTGTCGCCTGCGTGGGCAAAGCTGGTGTAGACACAGAAGGAGAGGATGTAGAGCTATCCCCACTACCTTCATTAGATAAATCATCTTGGGCAACATTATGAAAAATAACAGAGCTGTCCTGATTTTGTTTGGACGCTATGGCGCAATTATCACAAACACTCGAAGGGGGAACCACATTTGTCTCTATACACACAGAACATAGGTTATCTGATGGAACAGACATGTTAAACAGATTTAGGCAGGCAAACAATGCAATAAAAACGATTTTAAACAAAAACGTTACTGTCTCTTTAAATAATAAAATGACACATTTATTTCTGAATGTTCAAAAAACTATGAAGGCAATATCCGATTTTTCTGAAATTTGGACCCCAGTGTCTTAATGCTTAGAAAGTATTGCACAGCAAATATGGAGACTCTAGCTCTTAAAACAAGCAAACCGGAGCTAATTGTTGGATTTAACCGTTTTTATACACTACAATCCCTGCTACAGCCTTGTTGCAGCTTTTTACCTTCCTTAGGGGTCACCATTCACAGAAAAAAGCCTTTTGGAGTCACTTTCTGAACCACAGGACCCTCTCACATGAATCTGCATGCATTGCCTTGTAAATCAACTGTGCAGCTGAAGCACCAAAATGAGGCTTCCTCCCTCAGCACACTAGAGTGAAGGGGCCTTCCTGACTAGATTTAGGTGTCTAAAACAAGCCAGATCAATAAAAAACGTTCCCCAGTGTATGTGAGCTTATAAAATATTTCAAATGGTATCATATTGTAATAAAAACCAATCGATTTTGCCCCTAAAAGTGTCTACCAGCATAAAAAACAAAAAGGGGAAGCCTGTTATCTTTTTTGCTGAGGTGAAAGAAAAATGGCTTACCTTTTCCCCTGAGGGGAAATATGACTGTCATCTAGCATTAGCCTGTGTTGTTAGAAGGAGACCAGTCATACCTGAAGCAGATGAGTCTGCAAACTGTTACCCCCAACTGAAGTTCTCTTGTTTCAACAGTCCTGCGTGATAACAGTAATGGATTTTAGTTACTGTCTGCTAAAATCATAGCCCTCTTAAACAGAAATCTTCATCACTTTTCTGTTATAGAGTAAATAGTACAAGCCAGCACTATTTTAAAATAACAAACTCTTGATAGAAGAATAAAAAACTACAACTAACACCACAAACTCCTCGCCATCCCCGTGGTAGATGCTACTTGTTCAGAGCGGCAAGGAGAATGACTGGGGGGCGGAGCCAGAGGGGGAGCTATATGGACAGCTCTTGCTGTGTGCTCTCCTTGCCTTTCCCTGTGGGGGAGAATATTTCCCACAAGTAATGGATGACGCCGTGGACCGGACACACCAATGTTGGAGAAAATTTGGGTTCAGTGTCCCTTTTACTTGAATCCAAGTATGTCAAACCAAAGAATTCAGCATACCCAACTCAGCCGACACAGATTTAAAGTAGGAGGGAATGATAGCAGGTTAAAAAATCATTTTTATTAAGAAAACTAGACTTGTGCACGGCAAAAAAAAATTGTTTCAGTTCGTTTCGGATCGATTCGGATGTTTTCCAATTTCGTTTTCGGATCGATTCGAATTCGGATACATTCGAATGCATTCGTTTTGGATTTGTTCAAATTCATTCGGATTCGATTCGTAAATTCGGAAGTTCAGTATGTGTTAGGTGGGATGTGCTGTGTATTAGACTAGTATTATGTACTGTAATATTAGGTGTAACCCATAGCAGAGTGATATAACCTAATATACAGTACAATACTAGTGTAATTATGGTTAGTCCATGGCCATCCGAATGTTACGAATAAATCCGAACTAATTCGGATTTATTCGTTAGATTCGGTGCTACGGTAATTCGGAAATTCGAATCGATCCGAATCTCCGAATTTGACAAATTTGGAACGAAACGAAACGCACATGTCTAAAGAAAACATCTTTAAGATCGTAAAGAGCACAGCAGAACAGACCTGCACAGCTATCATTCCCTCCTACTTTGAATCTGTGTCGGCTATATGCTGAATTATTTTGTTTGACTTACCAGGAGGTGGTAGGCAGGTGAATATCTGTATATTTTTTAAAAATTAGTGTATATATACTGTATTATTTTATATATATATATACCATATTGTGCCGAATATACGCCGCACCCGCTTATAAGCCACACCCTTAAAGTTTGGTGCCATTTTACAGAAAATTAAATTTTCACCTCCACACTTCTCCTCCTCTCCCTGCAAAATTTTCTAGGCACCATGACTAGGCTCCACTGTCAGCTTGAGTCATCTCCAAAAAAAAACTAAAAGTGTATATGTATAAATTATAATGTCTATATATGTGCAAAGCGGAATGTGTTTAATGTTAAATTGATCCAATTGACACTTAAACATCTGTCAGATGCTCCCTGCTCACAGTAATGTCTCTATTTAGTTCTAAACTCAGGAGGGTTATGCTGACTGAGGACCGTGTGTATGGGTAAGTCAGGTTATGCACTCAGTGTTCGGGAAGAATGTATATACAAGTTAGGGGAACTACCGTGTCATCCGAGGCTTCCACATCTGAGCCATTCTCTATCCGTATATACTCCCCACTTTCAAGAACAGACCACCGCTACTCCTTGTGCCAATCCTCTGCTTCCCACGTCATAGTAATCGATAATCCCAGTCACGCCCCTTGGAGCAATCCATATCTGCCAATAGGTCTTTTGAACAACAGGAACCAACCTCCAGAAAATTTAAACAGCTGTCCCAGTAACAAAAAAATGAAGAGAATCCTGGGTCTATATGATGTTTTTACTGAAGATAAATAAATTTCACCTTTTAACTTTAACATCCGGGATCCTCTTCATTTTTTGCTATCTCCAAGTCTGTCCACCTACTGCCCAGCCCCAGACGCCCACAGCAGCTCCCATTGTTATGCTCCTCACTGCTGCGTTTTACTCCCCTCCTGTCTGCTCCGCTCCAGCCATCCATAGCACACAAGCTGCTGCAAAAACGGCAAATAATATCCGATTATAGGCCGCATCTGATTATAGGCGGCATCCCTAATTTAAAGATTTACATTTGGGGAAAAAGGTGTGGCCTATACTCGGGACAATACGGTGTATATATATATATATATATATATATATATAATGTATATATATATATATATATATAACTTTGGGCTCATGAATATTTGTAAAGTATTGCGTTTAATTTAAAAAAAGATGTGACAGAAAAAATATAAAATTTTGAAGTTTATGATTAATTTAATTAGAAATTATTACCTACCTATAGTTATAGTGATAAACAAATATGTATTGTGAAATTCCTCTTATTGAAGCACTTAAAAAAACAATGCTTACTAAGGCTGTTTGCTGGTAACAATGCAGCTGAGAACTGTCAACATTACGGAGTGAAACGGTAGTGCGTGACATCACAAAATGCACTGCGCATGCGCACCCAATGCGCGTTACCAGAACTCGTTCATGAAAGCGCATCCATGGTCGTATATTAATACAACTTACAGCATTGGCTATGGTATGGATAAAAAAACAGGGAGAGTGGAAAAATTATAATAATTTTAAAAACGCTATATATAGAAGATGAAGCATTTAAGTAAAATAGTATATATTGCAAAGTGAAATGTTTTTAAATTATCTGCACATTAGATAGTTGATGGAAAAGTGCTGGAATGTTCCTTTAAGAGTTCAGAATCACAGTAATGTGTGCCTTAGTCACTGTAACCAGGAACATGTGCCCATCACTAATGCAATTAAAGACAATGCCGTGAATTAAAGCAATAGGTGAGAGTATAGCCACAAAGACCAGGACTTTTGCCAAGGAGTGTGGCCTTTTTCTTTCGTAAGGTGGTGAGAGTCCATGAGTTCATTACTCCTGGGATTCAGCTACTAGCGACTAGGAGGAGCAAGACTATTCTATCCCTCCCAGCTCACTGATAAGCTAGTCTAATCTTTGCCTCCCAGGAGAACAGTGAAGAGTTGAGGTGCTTATAAGATTCTTTGTTGAAAGGAGTCCTCTAAATGATTTGAGGCCCATTTTCCCCTCAGAGAGCTGCTACAGGAAGACAGAGAGGGTATTGGAGTATAGGGTATTGACACCATTACTCCAGGGGGAAGAAGTTAGTCACAAGAGTGCCACAGGTGTCGTGGGGACCAGTGCCTCAGCATCCTCCTTTAAGGATGTTGAGATACTCCTTACAGTAATCCTCTGCTGTGATGTACACAGCACTGGACAGGCTCTCAACTGAAAGTTGACATGTCTGCAGGGGGTACGTTCTGTAGAATGAGAGCAGTCTCATGTAAGTTGATCTTCACATTTGCACTCCCATAGCCCGCAGGCTATTAGTAGGTACAGTCTCTTTACACAGTACATTATACACAGCTTACACCTTCACATTATTAGATTATACATGGAGTATGTATAATGTATAAGGGGACTGGCTAAGAGACTTCACAGTCCGTATCTCATTTTTTTTCTTTCTTTATTCTCTTTATTGATTTTCAAAAACAAATATTATCAAATTTTGCATAGAAGGTTATAAAGAAAAAAAATACATAGAATCAAAAATACATGTTGTGGCATGATGTCACGCCGTGCCGCTCTAGCCATTGCTAGGGACGCAGGGGCCTACTTCCCTGCTCGTTATCAAGGGCTGTGTCGGCTCCTGTTGCGTGCGGCGGTGACATCATCGCCGCATGCTCCTCTCACTCTGAAGCCGGTTAGGATCTCCTGTGGCGCGAATTCTGCGCCTATGTAAGTTGCTCACTTTTCTACCTTCACTGCCCAAGTATAGATGTTACTTTGTGTGCTCCTGGTTGTGATTGTTATTACTGTATACTGGATTGCCATAACGTTATTGAACTCTGCCTGTCTGACTACCCTGCTTGCTTAACCTTCATTCCCAGTGTCTTCCTGAATTGCTGTATTATTTTATGTGGTGTATTTATTATATTTGTTTTTCATTTTTATTTGCCCATCCAAGCCTTTATAATATTATGGATCATATTTGAACTGTCCCCACTTCTGTTACTGTCAAACATAGACAATAGATACTCTAATTCTGCAGTGCAATTTAAATGTGTATTGTGCAAGCTGACAATTGTGGTACCTCCTGCACAACTTTGCAGTTCTTGTATGGATCACCTGTCGCATGCAAATCACCCTAGCACTGAATTTGTCTCTAAATGATTCTGTCCTCCCTCTGTTTATTCTACACAAAGGGAGTTCTTCAGACTTTGTTCCAGGTTTTAAAGAAATTTTGGTGGCTATGCCTCCACCAAAATTTAAAAAGATCTAAGGCTGATATTCATCCTTCTGATAAGTTCTTCCCACTTTGGTTCAGTAAGGTCTAATCTGCAAAAGGACTTCTGAAAGATTCAAATTCAGATTTCTAAGACTTCCTTAGAGGACAGTACCTCTTTCAAAGATTCTATAAACCGACAATTAGAGTCTTACCACATAAAAGCCTTTCCCTTTCACTTCGTTTCAGACCAGCTATTAGTATTGCTACTCTATGGTGCGACAATCTGTCTGATCAAATTTCAGATGACACTTTCAATAAAAGTTCTTCTATATGAAGAACATTGGAATGTGAAATATTAATATTTAATGTTGGGTTAGCTCACTTAAGAAAATGAGATTGAGTTTGCAAGCGAGTAGGGGTGTTAGTTTTTTTCCACTTTTTGCACTCCATTGAAGCCTATGGGCGAATACGTTAATGCGGTAGCGATGTTCGAAGTTTGGCTTTTTGCGCACATCTGGTTATTAAAAAATAAATAAAAAGCTTAAAACACCTAAACCAAAGGTGTAACTAGAAACTTCAGGGCCCCGGTGCAAGAATACATGAAGGCCCAACCCCTAAATAAAACAAATCCATTTCATTTTCAGTGTAACATTACTTGCTTAGAATTCCATGCTTTATCTGAATCATTAAAGAAAAAAAAAAATTTGGTTTAGTATCCTTTTAAAATTACACAAAAAAATAAAGGGACACTGCAGAGAGATTCTACAGAGTTCAATTGAACAGTTTATTTGAACGAATAAAATATTAAAATATATTTCAGAAGTTACATTCCTCCTCCAGCAAAATGCATATGAACACATCCACCTAAGCGAACATATGCATGCGATCATACGTGAAAGAACACACTGTGTATATAATTGGCTGCTGCACATACAGCTTTATGGGTTTTGAAGCAGAAGGTAGATCTAACATTTTACAAACTATCTTAGCAAAAACTATCACAATAAAATAATTTATTTTATTCTAACAAGGTGCCTGCATAGATTTATGTCAGCATATACAAACTTCCTTAATCTGACATTGACTGAGCGGCAAACTAGAGACATTTCACTATATAAAGGGACATGAAACCCACATTTTTCTCTCATTATTCAAACAGCGAATGCAATAAAAAAAAAAGTTTCCAATTTACTTCTGTATCAAATTTACTTTGTTTTTATATTATTCTTTGTTGAAGAGATACCTTGGTAGGTTGCGTGCACATGCCTGAAGCACTACATGACAGGAAATAGTGCTGCCATCTTATGCTCTCTTGCTAATGTATAACAATGCTGCCATATAGTGCTGCAGACATGTGCACCCTTCTGATATTACATCCCTGCTTTTCAACAAATTATACCAAGGAAAACAAAGAAAATTTTATAAAAGTAAAAGTAAATTGGAAAGTGGCTTAAAATTGTATGCTCTATCTGAAACATGAAAGAAACAATTGGGGTTTGTATGTCCCTTTAAATTGCTATTGTAGTGGGGAAAAAATGATGCTCTCATTTGTTAGAACATGTCATTTTATCTCCATTGATCCTGCAAATCTGTGTTTTTAAAGGAGTGGGGGGGGGGGGGGGGGGGTTTGCTGTTCTTGTTTTCTCATCCCCTTTCACTGGGTGCCCCAGGCTAATATCATCAACAGTGCTAAACTGGGAGCTTCTAAAGTGTTTAAAAAGTTTTATACTGGATTTTTAGATAACTAATGTCCATTCCTAAATTGTTCCATCGCACGCCGCCGACTTGCCGTGCCCGGGGGGGTTGTGCTTATGGGGTTTACAGGGGGTGCTGATGGGGCTTACGTAAGTTACACAGGGGGTGTTTATGGGGGTTACAGTGGGTGCAGATGGGGCTACCCCATAAGCACCCCCTGTGTAACTTACGTAAGCCCTATCAGCACCCCCTGTAAACCCCATAAGCACGGCCCCCCCCCCCCCCCCACACCGGCAATGGCAAATCGGCGGCGTGCGATGGAACAATTTGGTGAATGGACATGGGCAAATCAAATGGACCGATCAGATAATACATAGGAAAAAAGCGTTACTGCGTTATCTGATTGGTCGGTGAAGTCAGTGGCTGTACAACCAATAGGGTCTTGTCTGATGAGTGAAGAGTAGGGCCATGTGCGCATGCGCGGCATGGCCCATAGAATTCCACAACCCGTTGTTATCAAATAAGTTGGCTTAAACAGCTGTTTGGAGGAGGTTGGGCCTCTTGCGCATGCGCAGTGAGCGCCACAAACCTACAACAGCTGATTACACATCACCGGAAGTGACGTGGTACACACATTCCTATGGTAGACAACTTCTTTTAGAACACCGGTCCAAGAAATGGGCAAGAAGAAAAACTTTATTAAACTAACAAAACTGGCAGCATAGGATAAGTGTGTTTTTTAAAATGACGTCACTTGATAGGCAGGTGTTTAGAACGATAATTAATGTAATTCTATCTGCAGCACTAGGAGCAATCTAGTAAGAGCTTACTAGGCAGTTCAATTGTTTATTATTTCTTATTCCCATCGAGACTGTTTCTAAGGGAGAGAGAGGTTGCTTCCGCCGGCGTGGAAATCACATGTGGGAGGAATTTGCAAAAATGCCAGCGCTGCCTATTGCACTGACCTCAAGCAGTGAGCACACAAGCCTTGTCTTCTCACTAAGGTGTCAGGTTTACCGCTGGCTAATACTCCTCCTAAGCTTGCAATTGCAGCACATCTTCTCCCTTTTACAAGAAAGGATAGGCAGAGCCGACGATGTAATTGCACGCTGAGGAGTAATAGCCAGCGCTACGCTAGACCTTACTCCAACCGATCACTCACTGTCACTGTGGCTCTGAGCATCTGGGTTTAGCTTCAGAGCACATTGCAGCCACGGCACGCATCTCTGCACGGGGCCCAGCGCTTCACCCAGTCTCATCTCACTGATGTGGCTGTGCACTACTTAGAGCAGGGGTGCTATCGTGCTACACATAGTAACTCACCAGACAGACACCATGCGGCATTGCAGGAGCAGCAGCAGGCCCCTGCAGAGTGGCGGACCTCCAGGGCCTGGTGCAACCTTGTTGCGACCCTGGTTGTTCCGCCCCTGAACTAAACTAAAAATTACCCTGATAGGAGCTATAAGTGATTATAGTTCTTTTACTTTAAAAAAAAACAAAAACAAACAATAAAATCATATTTAAAATCCTATTCTAAAAATAATCCTATCCTAAAAAAAGTTGCCCTGAAAATGGCATTTATTGTGATAGAAAAAAATAAAAGCCCTATTCTAAACAAAAATCCTATCCTAAAAAAAGAAACCTAAGTTAAAAAAAACCCTATTCTAAAAAAAGATTGGTAGGGAATTGACCCAAAGTGATTCAACTGGTTGAGATAGAAAAAAAATAAAAAAAACCTTTTTTTAAATAATAAAAAAAAAGCCCTCTCCAAAAAATCCAAACTCTAAACCCCAAAGTTGCTACCCAACTTGACTCCGGCTTCTACATGCTCTGCTCCAGTGGTGCGCCTCTTCTTTCTTCATGGCAGAGGTCCGCCAGTGCGGTCCTCTTTATGGTGGCTATCCCTCTTGTAGCTTCATCTATGGCGGCCCTATTCCACCCAATGTGTCTTCTGTCTTCTTTAATCTTCTGACATCTTTCATCTTCCATCCAATCGTCTTCCATCCGATACTTCTTCATGCGGTCACCAGCTCACACTGAAGCTTGGAAGCGAGGTACTCCCTTATATAAGGGTGCCCTTTAATTTCTATTGGCTGATTTTTTAATTTTAGAAAAAGCTTTCATTCTATTGGCTGATTGGACTAAGAATTAAAAAATCAGCCAATCCCAGGACAAATGGACTCGTGGACTCTCACCACCTCAAAATAAATGAATTTATCAGTTAAGCATAAATTTCGTGTTTTCAAGTATGCTACCAGTTCAGCACTGTCTTGTCTTCTTGTTCCTACTATATAGAGATAAGGGTAATGTTCAGCAGTGTGAAAGGATTTTGCTAAAGGATATGAAACCCACATTTTTTCTTTCATGATAATGATAGAGCAGGCAATTTTAAGCAACTTTCTAACTTACTTCTATTATCAAATTTTCTTCGTTCTCTTGGTATCTTTTATTAAAAATGCTATACAATAAAAATATCACAATCAGTAAACACGCAATAAAAATAAAACCACAAAAAAACAAAAATGTGTGAAACTTAACACTGTGCTCCAAAATAAATCGTATAATAATATTACAGTATTTTGGAGTGCATTAAGTTTTAACAGTACTTCACTATGTCCCTTTGTTCCCCATTACTTTGAGGTTTTTTCAACTGATATTCTTCTACAACACTATTGGTACTACATCCTTTCATAACATAATTATATAATTGATTTTGGAGCACAGTGTTAAATTTCACATATTTTTATGTTCAGTTAAAAAGCAGGTACGTATGTTTAGGAGCCAATTTCTGGCGCACTATATATAGCAGCAGTTTTGCACGAATGTTATCCATTTGCAAGAGCACTAGGTGGCAGCACTATTTCCTGTCATGTAGTGCTCCAGATGCCTACCTAGGTATCTCTTCAACACAGAATATCATGGGAACAACACAAATTTTGATAATAGAAGAAAATAAAAAATAAATAAATAATGTAATGGCATGCTCTGAATCACAAAATATTTTTTTTAGGATTTCATATCCCTTTAATCCTACAGCTTTGTTCTTCTTGCACACTACCAGGTCGCCATATAATCTCGGTGTAGCGTGCTTTGTTGTTAATACTTATTTGAAATTGTCAGCGCTAGGATTAATCATTTCTCCCATGCTATTTTCCCTCCCTGTGATGTAAGCACACCATTGTTCTGTGGAGATTGACCGATTCGCTTCACATCTTTAGGGCTCCTTTTCTACAGTAACTTGCTTGGAGGGGGTAAGATTACAACTTCTCTAGTTTTCTTTTCATTGTGTCAAATTATTTATATAATAATTTTGGCTAGTGTCTTTTTTCTAATATTTTTATTTCACTGTTAGGCCAGTCTGTCAAGGTATAAGTAAAGATTAAAAAAAAAATATATATATATATATATATATATCCATTCAAGATTACCAGCACTCACTATTTACTCCAAAATGCCAGGGTGCTCCCAAATTTACAATATTAATTGGTGGTTCAAATGAACAGAGGCACTCGCCGTGTTACAAAAGTGCTTTATTCTCTCATGTGAGTAAACGTTTTCGGGCTATGATGCCCGTCATCAGATAGATGACCCCATACAGTGAATGGGGACGAGATGTCTGGAAATTTTATTTCAGGCCTAATGAGATTCGTGGGGAGGAGCAGTGTTGGTTGACAAAATGACTGTTCACAGCCATGTGTAAATTATCTCCTATGGGGTTTCCATGTGCAGAGAGCAGACGGATTGGCATTTGCAGTCCCTGTGTGGCATAAATAAAAATATATTATTCTTGAAAAATAAATAATTCAAATAACCCATATATGTATATATATATATATATATATATATATATATATATATATATGTATGTTGAAATGGGACATATTATATTAAAGGGGTAATTGCTGCATTAAATATATATATGAAGAATAAATTCAAATCCGTAATAGATTAAATGGAAATTATATCCCATGCTTGAAATATATATATATATATATATATATATATAAAAAACATGTTTTCCTGTTTTTCCAGATGGAGCTAAAAGATGATAAATACAAGATACTGCATGGAAATGAATGTGTGTATATATATATATATATATATATATATATATTTATTTATTTTCTTTGAAAGCATAAAATGTCTTAGCATCTGTGTTTTTATGAATATTTGTGGACCTAAAAAGAAATGATTAATAACACTAATTTTTATTTCAGATGGACCATAGACAAGAAGATTCATGCATGCAGAATTTGTTGGAAATGTGGAGCATGCTGTAGTTGTGTGAATATATATATATAACAGATGTATAGATGCCATTGATTTCGGAATAATTAGCAGTATAAATTGCTTTAATATAGTATAATGTTAGACACATGATGTTTCATATCAAAATGATCAGAGAGGTGATGTGATGCTGCCCCATCTGTGATTGATATTGTGAGTGATTGATGCAGGAAGTTATGGTCTAATGAATAACCATTCCATAGAAATATTGAATTGTTAAAAATGTTGGAAAGTAAATGTATTGCTGTGCTGTTGTCTGCTGCCACCCGAGGGCCAGAACCCAGTATGATCATAAGGGACTAAACTGTTAAAAGATGCATTTCCATGGTGACCATGCTCAGCTCCGTAAGGGCCAATAACAAGAAGGTTCCGAAGGGCCGCCCATATTTCTCACCAATGATTAAACAATATAAGTGGTAGGCAGGAGAGAGAGAAAAAAGACTGGCTGTGATTTTTCTTTGCTAGACTGACTGAAAACTGTTGCATGGGATACAGTCAAACTATAAGCAAAGTGGGCCATACTTTCTCTGATCAATTGCTATTACACTTAGCTTTATATGAGGTGGGACAAGCTTTGAAGCTGAATATCATCTGGCAAAGTATTGAAATTACGTGTGATGTTTTAAAATAAGATAAATTCATAGCCACTACAGTTAAATTACAACTGATAGATTGAAGAGAGCAATTTGTGTTTTAAACTGTATTTCATAATCTTGAATAGCTCTTAGCTTGCCTTTTGTATGCAAAACATTTAAAGCAAACATTCATTGTTGCTGTATATAACAGATTTAAACAAATAAATTGTGTTTTAAAATTGGTATTCATAATCCTGTATAAGGCTAAGTTTGTATCTTGCATGCATAAATAATTCATCTGTGCAAAATATAGAATATATATATATATATATATATATATATATATATATATATATATATATATATCTTAGAATTGGTTTTAATTATAAGTAAATAAGAATTTGTTCCAGTTTAAATAAATAGACATTTTTAAGTAACGGTTTACAGTAAGAATATATATACTTTTAGTATCCTAATTAGAATTGTATTAGAATCAATTGCAGCTAAATAGCTGAGTATAGATATATATTGTCCTATTGTTTACTAAAGCACTGTTAGAATTGTATTGCTTGGATGTTAATAGTTAAAGATCTTAAGTCTCATTGTGTTAACTGGGTGAAATTTCTATTGTGAATAAGATAAACTTGTATGAACTCTGCATAGCATATTTTAAATAGTTTTTAAACGCATATAATATTGATTCATCTTCTGGTATTACAAATATATTCCAATGTGTTCATAGATATTAACTAATAAAAAGAATTCAGGTATTTATATTAATTTTGTGGTTTCTAGTAGATGCATATTGATTGAGGGTTTATTTTTAAAGGATAATTATTAAATATATTGTGTTATAACCCTGCCATAGATTAACATATTATTTAAAGGGACAGTCTACACCAGAATTTTTATTGTTTTAAAAGATAGATAATCCCTTTATCACCCATTTCCCAGTTTTGCATAACCAACACAGTTATAATAATATACTTTTAACCTCTGTGATTATCTTGTATCTAAGCCTCTGCAAACTTCCCCTTTTTTCAGTTCTTTTGACAGACTTGCCGTCTAGCCAATCATTGCCTGCTCCCAGATTACTTCACGTGCACGAGCACAGTGTTATCTATATGAAATATGTGAACTAACACCCTCTAGTGGTGAAAAACTGTTAAAATGCAATCTGAAAGAGGTGGGCTTCAAGGTCTAAGAAATTAGCATATGAACCTCCTAGGTTAAGCTTTCAACTAAGAATACCAAGAGAACAAAGCAAAATTGGTGATAAAAGTAAATTAGAAAATTGTTTAAAATTACATGCTCTATCTGAATCATGAAAGTATTTTGGCCTAGACTGTCCCTTTAAAGAGCACTACTGAGATTCTTATAAATATACTGACAAGTCAATCTCTTATCCCTTTTTTTCCATCCTCAAATTTTATACCTAAAATTCCTAAATTACTTCTAATGGTGTATTGCCACATTTTTATTTAGTTTCTATGGAGCATACTGGATCTGTCCCCAATACTATTACCCTAGATCCTTTAAAGAGTAGATCTTCTGAGATTACATTTAAATGTGTAACGTGTAAAATTGTAGGTGTGGTACCCCCTGCTCAACTCTGTAATTCTTGTATGGATCACCTGATGCATGATAATCAATCTAATTCTGCGAAATATTGAACATCAGCTTGTAGACACAATCTATTTGGGATTTAATTTCTGATCCTGCGTAGCTGAGATCTTGCTCCTTCATCTCCCACAGAGAGTCTTCTAACTGAAAAGAGAGAGCAAGAGAACAAAAAAAAATTGATAATAGGGGTAAATTAGAAAGTTGCTTAAAATTGCATGCTCTATCTGAATCACAAAAGAAAAAATAGGGTTTAGTATCCCTTTAACCTGATACAACACTTCTTTTTCTAATGGATCGAGTTGTCTTTGTAAAAAAACAAAACGTTATCACACTGCATCAAGACTGAAATAGTGTTTGACGATCGGACATAAGTGGCATCCAATTAATCAAGGAAGTGCACATGACAGAGAAGAGAGGCAAGCTGACAACACTTTGGAAGATACATTCATATTTCATAGGCTCATAGTGCATAGATGCTGTGAACTGTTGTGCAAGCAAGTATAGGGGAGACTGTGGGGAATAATTAGTACTGCATGGGAGAAAAAGTAAATTACACAGTGAAACTACTGCTGCCTTCTTCATGCTGACCTATAGAAAGTAAACAAAAAGTTTTCTAACAGAAAATGCTGCTTAAAGGGATAGTAAACTCAATTTTTTTTTCTTTTATGATTCAGATAGAGCATCAATTTGTCTTCCTTCTCTTTGTATCTTTATTTGAAAAAGCAGAAATGTATGTTTAAGAGCAGAACCATTTTTGGTTTAGAACCTGGGTTGCACTTGCTGATTGTTTAGTTACATTAGCTTTTTAAATAAAGATACAAAGCAAAGGAAGAAAAATTGATAATAAGAGTAAATTAGAAAGTTGCTTAATATTGCATGTTCTATATGAATAACGAATGAAAAAAATTGTGTTTACTATCCCTATAAATGGCATTTATTTAAACTTAAAGGGACATGAAACCCATATTTTTTCTTTCATGATTTAGAAAGAGAATGCAATTTTAAACATCTTTTTAATTTACTTCTATTATCTAATTTGTTTTATTCTCTTGATATTCGTTGCTGAAAAGCATATCTAGATATGCTCAGTAGCTGCTGATTGGTTGCTGCACATAGAAGCCTCATGTGATTGGCTCACCCATGTGCATTGCTTTTTCTTCAATTAAGGATATCTAAAATATGAAGCAAAATAAATAATAGAAGTAAATTGTAATGTTGTTTAAATTTGTATGTTCTATCTTAATCATGAAAGAAAGATTTTGGGTTTAGTGGCCCTTTAACTTGCAACATTCCTGCTTTTAAGGCATGCAATGTTTTGTGCATTTACTCACAAGTTAGCTGGAGTGATGTTTATTCTAAGGGGCTCCTAACTATATTTAATGTTCCGTTAAGGGGCAGAATAACATGATCTCACAAAACAGTGAATTATAGAAGTATCTGTGTTCTGTGTAGTGTGTCTAGTATGTGTATGGCGAGATGGAAACAGGAAAAATGGGGCCTGTGCATTCTACAGACTTAATGGACCATTTTGCTGGGTATGAAAAAGGACAGTGTAACTTTTGCGGGTAAGGTACCACCTAAGCAAAAAAATTTAAATTTATTTCATGCATCGAAATCAGTTAAAGGGACATGAAACCTAAAAATATTTTGTGATCCAGACAGAGCATATCATTTAAAAAAAGTTTCCAATTTACTTCTATTATCATATTTGCTTAGTTCCCATGGTATTCTTTGTTGAAGAACTATATAGCAGGAAATAATGCTGCCATCTAGTGCTCTTGCAAATGGACAACCAATATAAAATAGTGCTGCCATCTAGTGCTCTTGCAAATGGACAACCAATATAAAATAATGCTGCCATCTAGTGCTCTTGCAAATGGACAACCAATATAAAATAGTGCTGCCATCTAGTGCTCTTGCAAATGGACAACCAATATAAAATAATGCTGCCATCTAGTGCTCTTGCAAATGGACAACCAATATAAAATAGTGCTGCCATCTAGTGCTCTTGCAAATGGACAACCAATATAAAATAGTGCTGCCATCTAGTGCTCTTGCAAATGGACAACCAATATAAAATAGTGCTGCCATCTAGTGCTCTTGCATATGGACAACCAATATAAAATAGTGCTGCCATCTAGTGCTCTTGCAAATGGACAACCAATATAAAATAGTGCTGCCATCTAGTGCTCTTGCAAATGGACAACCAATATAAAATAGTGCTGCCATCTAGTGCTCTTGCATATGGACAACCAATATAAAATAGTGCTGCCATCTAGTGCTCTTGCAAATGGACAACCAATATAAAATAGTGCTGCCATCTAGTGCTCTTGCATATGGATAACATTCTTAAAAAACTGCTGGCATTAAATGTTCCAGATTTAATGTCCCTGCTTTTCAACAAAATATACCAAGAGAACAATGAAAAAAAAGAAAAAGAAAGTTCTTTAAAATTGTTTGCCCTATCTATTCCTAGCTTGTCTATGCAGTAATAAGAAATTGTGTTTTTGTCTATAGGTGAACTAGTTCTTAAAATTCATGAAACATTGGTCGATTTATTTGTCTTAGGGAAGCATAATGATATTTGCTTTTAAGGACTTGTGCATAAAGGAGTGGGTTTCATCTATAGAATGAAAAATATTTCAATAATTTTATAGACAATGCTCCTTGAAATATGGAGTAATATTTGTAACTAAAACCATCTGGTCCAGGAGATTTTCCAGAGGATAGATCTTTCATAACTAAGCTAATCTTCTCAGTACCAAAAAGTCACAACTCATTCATATCCCAATGCTCTAAAAATGGATTGATATGTCACCAGGTGATGTAAATATATAATAGTATGAGAAACAGTCCCAAAATCTTCTGAGCTGCATGTTCAAATAAATGGCCTTTTTTGCACACTTGCACAGGATTACTGTCCAATAACACACAGTGCATTACAAACAAGCAGGCGTTGTGAACTGTTAACCAGCCAGAACGAGTGCTGGTGTGGGTATGCTATGTAGCAGTACAAATGGAACAAAAAGCTGTGTCCTTACCAGGCTTCAGGGCTCCAGACCTCACCAACTCACCCTGCTCGTCGAGGGATGTGTTCATTAGCTCTGGCCGTCCTTTCGACACATAGCATTTCCACTTTGGTTGCTCCAGCAAGACTCCGCTATGGAAGGTAGCTCCTCCCACTCCTAACATTGCTCAGCGTAAGCACTGTGTGTGGGCCAATAAGAACAGCTCATGTCAATGGAACTGCTGCCTGGGACTCAAGGGCTAAAACTCCGCTCTTGGAGAAAGAATTAATCGCCTCCAGTGTGTCTTGCCTGAAAATAGCTGGGTGCCACAAGGACAAGGCAGACGCTGTAAGATGTATGAGAAAAGAATGTCCGGCACTCCAACTAAAATTCCAAGACCTTTTTTTTTGGTGTAAATTATCCTTCAATGGAGCAAAAGTATAACACACATCTTACGCGTTTCGGCTTTATGCCTTAGTCATAGATGCTCATACAAGTTAGCAAACACAGGTGTATTTAAAGGGACATTAAACACTAAATACATGCTAGATAGAATGATGCATTCAAAGAAAATATTAGTCCATGACCAACATGTAGATGTATTTTTCAAAGTTTCATTAGTTGTTTAAAAAGGGACAAAATAAGTGTAAAGTTTTAGTGTCTATAAAACACTGGGAGCTGCCATGTTGTAACTTGTGTTACCTTCTCTGCTGTGGCCAATTAGGGACAGTTATACATAGGTCATTAGAGTGTGCAGACAATGATTGTGCTGGATTTAACAGTGTTCTGCACTTCCATTTCTAACAGGAACTGAAAAGCTCACAATTTCAGAATGGAATTACAGGAAAAGAGGACAAAATAAATAATGAAAGTATATTGCAGAGTTGTTTTATATATACAATTTATTAATTTTATATTACCATCTCAAAGTGTTTAATGTCCCTTTAAGAACAGAATCTGCAAACCATTGGTTAAACTCGGATCACAGGTGCACTGACAACTGTAAACCTAAGATAAACCTAAGTTAAATTAAACAGTATGCCCTGAAAAAAAACACAATTATTAGTAAGAAAAATAGTAGCAATAACTAAACATTTTCTGAATTATATACGAAAGCGGAATATACAGGAAAACATATGTGAATATATTAGACCTTATGATTCTTATTATCAAGAATAATGTAGCATATTACAAATTACAATGTGGTTATGATAAATCTATTAAGTATTATACAAAATCATGTTAGATGGAATACATACAGTGAAACGAGTTTATACTTATAGTAGAATATGTAAACAATATCCCAACTTATTCTAGTCAATTGTAGAATGAGTAATTTGATTAATTAATGAATTAAAACATGGTAGAGCCCTCCAGAGAACTAGCTACAGGTATACCCCGCTCATACAGCGGGTTAGGGACCGGAGCCCCGCTGTAAAGTGAAAACCGCCTTAAAGTGAAACAAGGCAGTTTTAGCTTTCTTTTCACTTGCCAGTGTGTTTAAAAACTTGAAAACATGTTTGAACTAACAAATATTAGGAGTGCAATAGTGCTACGTTTAGTTTAACACTAGCACAGCACAGTATTCAATAAATACTGTACCTGTAAAATAGTGACAATGACTGTAGTACAATTTGTCAGACTATACCACTGAGACACAAATTGCACTGTAATGCTGTAAACAGTGTGAACTGTGCATAACAAAATGGTGACAGTCCCTTTTCTCACAATCTCATGATGATTACAGCACTGTTTCAAAATCTTTGGAGGTTGAACTTCAGCTCCACAAAACGCTGTATTAGCGAAGCGCTGTAAAGTGAAGCGCTGTAAAGTGAGGTATACCTGTATAACCTACGTTATTTAAAGGGACAGTAAACCTTAAAAATAATGTTATATAATTCTGCACATAGTGCAGAATTATATAACATTATTTAGGTGCTATAGCTATAAATGCCTTTTTTACCTTTTAATTTGTTAAAAATATGGCGCTTTTACAGACCCGCTCTCTGCTGAGCGGGTCTGTTATATTTAGTCAGCGCATCGGGCCAGTTGTATAGTCACAGCCCGGCCCGACCGCGCCATAGCACTAAGTGCAGCTCGCTCCTGTGACAGGAGCGAGCTGCACTTAGTCTTATGGCGCGGTCGGGCCGGGCTGTGACTATACAGCTGGCCCGATGTGCTGACTAAATATAACAGACCCGCTCAGCAGAGAGCAGAGAGCGGGTCTGTAAAAGCGCCATATTTTTAACAAATTAAAAGGTAAAAAAGGCATTTATAGCTATAGCACCTAAATAATGTTATATAATTCTGCACTATGTGCAGAATTATATAACATTATTTTTAAGGTTTACTGTCCCTTTAAGTATTAATATCATACTCACTAGAGATCTTTTTCCCAATACAATAATAGTAGATATAGGTGGCATATGTACATTCCTGTGTGACGGAAGATATGAATAATCAATTAATTAATAAATGCTGACTAAATTCTAGGTAATAAATAAAGAATAGGGTTTACTCCCAATAATTGATTAAATCAAACTGGGTGTTAAAGCCTTTTGGTGAGCTAGTTTCCAGGGTGAAAATCCAGAAAATCTCTCTCTTGAAGAGCAACCTACTGCGATCCCCACCCCTTTCTGGATTTCTAATCTTCTCTATGATTTTCCATCTTAGAGAACTAACATCCCCATGATGCACCTCTAAAAAATGTTTAATTAAAAGAGATGAAACAATGAGTTTTTTAACATCTAAGAGATGTTCCCTGATTCTGTCACGTGTTTCCCTAGTCATACAACCAACATATTGTAATTTGCAAAGGGAACACCAAATCATGTATACAACATAATTTGAGCGACAATTTACACAAGACTCCAATTTGAATGATTTTCCATTTGCAAAGGACTCAAAGTCTCGACCTTGGTCTACATGTGAACAGGCTATACATACCCCATAGTGACATTTATACATACCCTTGCAAACTAGCCATGAACTTGTCCTGTCCTTCCTCAATTTGCTAGGTGAAAGTATATTTTCCAGGGTAGCTCCACGTTTATAAGTGAATCTGCAGCCTTCCTGTATAACCCTCTCTAGCTTTTCATCAGCTGAGATTATGAAAAAATGTTTTCTTATTATTCCACAGATCTTATCATATTCAGATGAGTATTCCGTTACGAAGGTAACCCCTTCATATGTAGCGGACTTTTCTCTGTTACCATGGACTTGCAGGAGACTTTTCCTATCCATTGAGTCTACCTCCCTTTTAGCTTTCGCCACATCGCCCTCAGAGTATCCCCTGACACGCAAACGTTTTATGAGGTCATCACTTTGTCTATTATACTCGGAATCCTTACAGCAATTATGTTTCACTCTAATGAGCTGTCCCTTTGATATGGCATATGGGACATGGCGAGGGTGGCAACTTTTACCATGTAATATCGTGTTCCCTGAGATCGGTTTGCGACATAATGTAGTTTCCACATTGGCATTATATTGTAATGCCTTCAGGGTAACGTCAAGATAGTTGATCTCTGTGAGTTGATGCTCCATGGTAAAAGAAATACCTACCTCATTATTGTTAATGTATGTGAGAAAGCCCTCTGCTAAAGTGGTGTCCCCTTTCCAGATTACAACAAGATTGTCTATATATATTGCCTGTAGAAGGCAATATTATTCTTGAAGGGATTCCCATCTCCAAAGATGTGAGACGCCTCCCACCAACTTAGGAACAGGTTGGCGTAAGTGGGGGCAAACTTGGCCCCCATGGCTGTCCCACATCTCTGGAGATAGAAATCCCCCTCAAAGGAGAAAAAGTTATGAGTAAGTAAATCTTCTCAGTGGTTATGGGATTATCTACTGTTTTGGTTGGTATAAAATGGTCAGACATTAGTCAATCTCCTTGATAATGGATATTGTCATATACTGAGGGGGGTATTAGTGTTATATGTGAGATTGGAGTAAGTTTATCTGTGCGTTTTCATCAGAGTTTATGTATTCTTCCCATAGAAAGTAGACAAAATGGTAGTCATCTATGCATTTGTTTTGTGTGTAGTGGTATTTTTCAAGTACAAGGGATTGAGAGGTAAACTCTCTCCAGGTGGGGATTGATGGGAGGGTTTGTGATTTCCAATTCTTTGGTATTAGCCTCTTCGCGGAGTTGACGATAATAGTCAACAATGCAAGTTTAAATGTGCATTTTACCTGGGAGAATTTGTTAAAGAGGAAAAACCATATATCTAGTTCAAAAGAGATGGATAAAGCTTTCTCAATTTCTGTGTTAAAAGACATTCAGAATGTCTGGACTATAGGGCAGGTCCACCAAATGTGTGTGGGGGTTCCTTCTGCTTTACAGCCCCTCCAGCATTCTGACGAGAGGGCTGGGAGGATAGAGTGAAAGCGGGACGGTGTATAATACCATCTGTAAAGTAATTTTACATTCATCTCCAGGATATATATAGAGGAGGAGGATTTTGTCATATAGGAGAAGATTTTAAACCAGTCCTTTTGAGGGAGATGTTTACCAATTTCTGTCTCCCATTTCTGCACGAAGGTGGGGAGTGAGGTAGTGTAAGAATGCATAAGTAGTTGGTATGTGAATGATAGGAGGCCTTTGTTGATAGTGTCATGAGAACATATGTTTTCAAAGCTTGTTAGAGGGCGTGAAATGTGGGTCCTGCTGGGATGTCTTGTAAGGAAATCAATAAGTTGATTATATCTGAACCAGTTTTCATATGTATTACCTAAGAGGGTAGTAATTTCCGTTTGATGCTTACGTTTCCCGTTTTGCAGGAATATTTGGCAAGGAATGGATTTAGTTGCATGAGGGAACAGAGTTGTTTGGGTGGGTTGTTGTTTTGGTAGGTTCCTCTTGTGTGGGTGTAGCCAACATTTGCTACCTAAATGGTAGGTATTGGTTAATTGATGTTCTAAAAGAAACCATTCTTTATGTATCGAGTGCTTGCACCAGTTAGCATTTCTAGCGAGGAAAGTGGCTAGTCTATAATGAGATAGGTTTGGGATGCCTAGTCCTCCAAGTTCTTTGGGGCGATATATAGTGTAGCAGTGGCAATAAGGGGCCTTTTGTGTTGCCAGATTTATGAGATAATAGATTTTTGGAGATTATGGATTAGCGTTTTCAGTATGGGTATCGGGAGGGTTTGGAAAAGGTAAAGTAATTTAGGGAAAAGAATAATTTTAACTGCATTAATTCTACCTAGCCACGAGAGTGGTTTATTTCTCCAGGAGTGTAGGAGGGAATGCGTCATAGTGGATATAGCTTTAAAATTTAAGTCTTATAATGTGTTTATATGTGGGGATATGTGGAATCCCAGATATTTAATGGAATGCTGCTGGGTACGAAAGTGGACTAGTTCTTGAATTGACTTAAGTTCGTTGTCTTTTAGCCCTATGTGTAATAGTTCCGATTTGGTAATGTTTATCTTAAAATTGGAGAAAGTGCCATAGGTATCAAGCGTTTGAAGAAGAGGGGGGAAAGATTTGTTGTGTGAGTGTAAGAAAGAGATTGTCTGCATATAGGGTAGTTTTGTATTCATATTGAGCGAGGTTGAAACCGTGGATAGTTGTATTGCTTCTAATGTTGAAGGCTAGGACTTCCATGGCAAGGACAAACAGTATGGGGGAAAGGGGGCAGCCCTGTCTGGTGACATTGGAGATATTGAAAGAGTGATATAGGGTGTCATTAATTTTGATTTTAGCTTGTGGATTATTATACAGGGAAAAGATTTTACCTATGAAGGGTTGGTCAAAGCCAAACTTCTGAAGGGTAGTCTGCAGGAATAGCCAGTCTAGTCGGTCAAAGGCTTTTTCTGCGTCCATAGATATGAACTAATAGTGTTATCTTTGGTTTCTCTATGAGGAGTGAAGCCAGCTTGGTTAAGATGGACTACTGACGGCAGAATAGAGTTGATACGGGAGGCTAATAATTTGGCATAGAGTTTGATGTCTGTGTTTAAGAGTGATATTGGGCGAAAATTTGCGGGTGTAGTTGGTGGTTTGTCTGGCTTTGGGATCACAACTACCTGTGCTTCTAGCAAAGATTGTGGGGAAGGGTTGTTATCGGCCACTTCTATGAAAAGTTGGGTCAAATGTGGCATGAGTAGTGAGAACCTGGGCTTTTCCCATTGTGAAGTGATTTAAAAGCAGTATTTCTTGTTGAGATATAGGTCTATTAAGATTTTGTAGTTCATCTGACATCAGGGAGGGTAATTGGGTCTGGTTGATGTAATTTGTCATGTTTGATAAGAGGTTCTGTGGTGATGTGGTTTTTGAGATATTATATAGAGATGAGTTATAATCATGAAAGGATTGAAGGATGTCTTTCATTGCTTTGAGTGTGGTTGGGGAGGTGGGGTGTCGAAGTTCATATATGTGTGATTTTAGTCTTCTCTTTTTCAAAGCTCTGCCTAAGAGTTTGCCTGATCTATTGTTTTCATAGAAGAACATGCTGTTTGTTTTGGAGCGCAATGTCAGATATTCAATCTGTTAATAACTGTACAATGTTTGTCTGGCTGTTTGTAGGTTTGTGGTTATTAGGGGGTCCGTTGGAGATAATTTATGGGCTAGGTCTAGGTGCGTGAATGTGTCTGACAAGTCTTTGTACGTCTGGCGGTGTGATTTTTGTTGTTGGGCTTTGAGTTTGATAAGCTCCCCCTTGAGAACACATTTGTGCGCCTCCCAGAGGAAGAATTTGTTGTCTACTGAATGTGTGTTAAGTCTGAAATATTCTTCAATAATTTTATTCAGTTTAGTTATTGTATCTGGGTTATTAACAGAGTTTCCATTGGTAGGGTGTTGTAGGTGTATTTTGCCAGGCTATTTTGAGTTTTACAGCAGAATGGTAAGACCAGGAAGTAGGAGATATGTCGCATCTTTTGATTAGGGCTAGTTCTGGTTGGTTAGAAAAGATATAGTCAAGACGGCTGTATGATTTATTGGGGTGAGAGAAAAAAGTGTAACCATTGGTGTCTTGGTGTATGAATCGCCAGGTGTCATATAATTTGTTGTTTTTATGGTCTTGTCCAAAGTGTGTTTAGGTCTCTTTTGGGGACCTTAATGTTTGGATTAGAGCTATCTTTGGATGGTTGTAGAGGAATATTAAAATCCCCTGCAACATAGGTAGGTCATTTGGTGATATCTATTATTTTATTTAAGATGCTTTTAAAAAAAGGAGACTGGTCGGTGTTCGGAGCATATATATTTGCCAGTGTAATAGGTCTGCCATACAGTAGACCAACTAGACCTAGGTATCGTCCGTCCGAATCTTTAGTGGATTGGATGAGTGTGAAGGGAAGTGATTTGTTGATGAGGATGCTTACTCCGCATTTTTTTGAGAGTGGTAAGGGGTGTACCACTACTAGCCCTATTGTTCAGTAATTTGTTATCATAAAAGAAGAGCAAAACATCCTAGTCAGGGGAAAGGGAAGGGGTAAAGGGTAGGGACAGGGGGGAGGGGGTGGAGGGGAAGGGAAAAGGGAAATGGGTAAAGGGAGTTGCAAGTCTGAGGGGTGAGATATTTGTTACATTTACTTGCCCATCTTAGAAAGGGATGTCATCTGAAGGACAGTTTTTAGCTTTCATTGTCTCTTAGGTGAGTCCTTAAGCTAAGTGGTTGGAAGGTGTGGGACTGGAGTCAGTTAGTCTCTTAGGAGAGGCGGCTGGTGATTTGTTCCTTTGTGATGTGACAGTGTGCCACGATTCTGTGGGATTATCCAATCTTTTGGGAGTAGGAGTTGAAGTTGGGGCATGAGGTGGAGGATCAGAGGGGGGTAAAGTCCAAGCGTGGAGCAAGAATTATGGATATGGTCTGGAGATTTGCAGATGAGACGAGAGTTGTTCCTTATGGTCCAGATGTGTGCTGAAAAGCCCCATCAGTAGGGTATTCTGTTGTTCCGCAGTAAGGTGGTGAGAGGTGCAAATTCCTTCTTTCACTGTAGAGTCCTAGTCGATAAGTCCTGGAAAAACTGTAGAACATTTCCTCTAAAACGGACAGGTTGACTTTTCCTTGATTGAGATTAGAGCATTTCCTTCTCTTGAAAATTTTAGGTCTTAAGGTTCTGTGTGCTCTGACCCATTGTATTTCCTCCGGGAAAGACGGATCTTTCAGATGTTGAAACAAGCTTTGGAGGTAGACTGGAAAGTCTCTGGGCAGCACTGATTCAGGTACTCCTCTGATTCTTAGATTTTTACGTCTTCTACGGTTCTCAAGGTCCTCTAATTTTTTTTGGAGAGACAGGATAGTTTCTTGTTGAGAAGCATATTGATCTGTTAGTTGTTGGATATCTTCCTTGATGGTATCTTGGGTATTTTCTAAAGATTCAACCTGAAAGCCCAGCGTGTGAATCTCTTGTTTCATCTCAGCTGATTCCTCTCTTATGCAGGAGCGCACTATGTCTGCGATATCTTGTTTTGAGGGTAAAATTTGTAAGAGGCAGGCTGAGATTTGAAAATCATCTGTTTGGGGTCTGCAGGGTTGCATGTTTTGAACGGAGGTTGTTGAGGGTTTATCTTTTGGTTGATGGTTAGTAGGAGAGAATTCTGTTGGGTCAGAGCAGTGTAGAAATGAGGACATTGTGAGTGTCTTCCCAGACTTTGGTTTTACCAGTTTATCCTGTTTTAGATTTCTTCTGGTTGTCATAGTGGTTATATTTGTATGGATGTAGGTGGTAGCAGGAGTTTACAGTCCTAAGGTAAATTAGTTGAATTGAATTTATAGCTTTAAAAAGAGCTTAGGTATTGATTATCAGTTTATAGTGGCTTAGTAGGGGTCAGCAGCAGTTGGAATAAGTATTACTGATTAGGCAGGATTGTAGTGTAATCCTTCTGCCAGACAGGGATACAAATGGTGTAGGTTGTTGATCCCCACAAGTTGGAAGGGAAGCTGTAGGTTTAAGGTAAGCAAGATTAAGGTAGTAGGTCAGATCACTGAAGAGCATATGATTGCTGAGGGATCAGGTGGTTATAGCTGTAAGGGTAAGCAGTATGTGGTGAGCTGCTAATGGAGGGCTTATTGCCTTATTAGGCAGAGTAAGAAGCCAAGCTGCGGTGGAGTGGGTTCTGGCAGAGTGAGATAGGGTTTAAGCCTTAGCTAAGATGGGCTGTGTCAATTGGTGGTTGCAGCAGCTCACCAGTTGTGGGCTAGGATCCGCTTTAGGCCCAAGCCGCGGACTAAATTTGCGGACGGTATCCGGGCCGGAGCGTGGGGCCTGTTTTTTTCCACCGGATTGAGCTGGTAATAGTCTGGTTGCCGATTGGGGTAGATGTCTTGCTCTGTATTAGCACTTGATCAGTGGATCGCAGTCTAAGTGTCAGGGATAATACGATGGTCGTTGCGGCCTAGTGGATCCGGCGAGGATTCCTGTGGTCGTTTCCAGACTCTCACAAAAACGGCAATCTTGTCCCAGAATGATTGAGAAGGGAGGCTGATTAGGAGCAGGATGGCCAGGATATAATGCTTTATTTAGGGCCCTAGTGGCGGAGCTCCGGAGTTATGTTGTTCTCATGCTGTCCCCCCTAAGGTTGCAGATTATATAGAATTTAAAAAAAGTAAGTTAGGTCTCTGCAATTGAGTGAATCGACTAATGAGACTTACTTCTGTGTTCCAGATTACGAGTGTAGCTGTATTTAACACTTCCCGCACTAACTCCGCTAGAAGTAAGCTTTTTGCGCCTGTTAGGTAGTGCTCGTAATACAAGTTGAAAGTAAAACATTTTCTCTTGCGCGCTAACCCAATGCACGCTAAAAGCTGAAGTTAGGATATTGAGACCGCTTCAATGTATTCCACATAGAAGTCAATGAAGCAAAAAAAGTGGAAAAAAACACCCTACTTGCGCGCAAACCCGATCGCATATTCTCAAGTGCCCTAACCCAACATGAAAAATATATAGGACTATCATTTTAAAATACTTGGAACATATTCTGCTATGTGAAGAACATTGGAATGTCAAATATTTACAGCAAATACACAGTATAACACTTTATTAAAAATGAATATTGCATAAATATGCTTTAACATGTTTTCATCTACTTGATGGCAAAGGGATCCAATGCACATATATATATATATATATATATATATATATATATATATATATATATATATATATATATATACAGGTGGCCCTCGGTTTACAACGGTTCAATTTACACCGTTTCAGAATAACAACCTTTTTTTTTAGTCATGTGACTGCTATGGAAAAGCATTGAGAAGCAGTTTATTGATTAAAATAGCCAGTAGGTGGAGCTGCTCGCTTGTGTTGCAGCAAAGATATGCAAGCCAAGCATGCTGAAATTAATCAGTTTAACTAGACCTAAGCTATCGAGCAGCTTGCAAAGGAACTAGATCTCCCTGTCTATAAATCAGTCTAGATTGGAAAGCATAGAAAGAACTGTTTGCAGAAAAATGCAAATAAAGTCTGTATTGTGTGATTATTTTATTAGGTTTATAATGCTGTTTAGCAAATGTTTTTGTTCATTTAACTTAGTTTAATTATATATTCTGTGTTGTGTGATTATTTTATTAGGTTTATAATGCTGTTTTGCATTTAAAGTCTTCATTTCAAAGCTTTAAAAATAATGTATTAGGTGTTACTTATGCCAATTTTGAGAGGGGCCTGGAACCTAACTCCCTCACTTCCCTATGACTTACATTATAAACTGGGTTTCAATTTACAACGGTTTTGATTTACAACCATTCCTTCTGAAACCTAACCCCGGCGTAAACTGAGGGCTACCTGTACACACACACATACATACATAGACATCTTTAGACATGTATATGTATGTATCTCTATGTTAAAGTCCTTTCCCTGCCTTTTTTTTTGTAACACTTGAGACCTCATATCTTGAGACTTTTTTGTGCAATATTTTTTGTTAGAAAGTGTTATTATGAGTGTAACTGTACTTTTAAATGTTTATTTTTTAATGTGCTTTGTGACACTTTTTTGTTTCGTGAAACAGTTAACCAGAGTTCTGAGGTTGCGCTATCCCGATGCGCGTGAACTTCAATTGCACTCAAGCGATCAAGTTTACTTTTTACTTAATCTGGCCCTTTTTCTTTAATATACAAAATAAAAGCTTTGCAAGATTTTTTTCTGATGTACATAGCCTGGTTTATTAAATCATTCAGAATGTTTTTGTTAAAGGAGTAAAGTTTGTCTTTTTGGTTCTTTATTTAATAAGGTTGCTAATTACTTTTTTCCTGGCAGAGAGGCTACTTAATAGTTTAGTGTCTTAAAGGGCCATAATACTCAAATGTTTAAACACTTGAAAGTGATGCATTATAGCTGTTAAAAGCAGACTAGAAAATATTACCTGAACATCTCTATGTAAAAAAGAAAGTTATTTTACCTCAAAAGTTTCTCAGTAGCCACATCCCATTGTAAAGGAGCTCTAAGCAACAAATCAGTATGTCTGTCCCGGGACAGCGGAAGGAGCGAGCTAACGTGCACTCTCATCTTATTTCCCTATTCAGCTTAAGGACGTTTACTATGAAATCTCACGAGAGTTAAGTGAAATCTCATGAGATTACAGTAAAAGAGTTCATGACCTCAGCACTGTTGATGCTGATTGGTTGCTGTTTATTTCTTCATTTTTTTTTTACCTGTAGCTGAGCAGCAGTTGAGTATAACATTTTACACAGAACTTACTCTGCTGAGCTGAGGAAATTGTGAGGTAAAATATCTTCCTTTTTTACATAGAGATGCTCAGGTGATATTTTCCTGTCAGCTTTTTACAGTTATACTGCATCAGTTTCAAGTGATTTAGCATATGAGTATTATGTCCCTTTAAGGGTTTGGTTTCCATATTTCAATTTCTAAAAGGTTAATCGAGTTTCCTATTTGCATTTATAAGATATTGGTTCCCCTCACACAAGACATGGGTGTGTTCCCCATATGGTTAAGCATTAATAGTGGTTTTTAATTGAATATATTCTGAAACAGTCTCAATAAGATTTTGAACCACTAGTGGATTGGTTAAAGGGACAGTCTAGTCAAAATTAAACGTTAATGATTCAGATAGGGCATGTCATTTAAAACAACTTTCCAATTTACTTTTATCACCAATTTTTTTTGTTCTCTTGGTATTCTTAGTTGAAAGCTAAATTTAGGTAGGCTCATATGCTTATTTTTTAACCCTTGAAGGTGGCCTCTTATTTGAATGCATTTGACAGTTTTTAACAACTAGAGGGAGTTAGTTAATGTTTGCCATCTAGGTAACATTGTACTCACACCCGTGGAGTTACCTAGGAGTCAGCACTGATTGGCTAAAATACAAGTCTGTCAAAAGAACTGAAATAAGGGGGCAGTCTGCAGAAGCTTAGATACAAGGTAATCAAAGAGGTAAAACGTATATTAATATAACTGTGTTGGTTATGCAAAACTAGAGAATGGGTAATAAAGGGATTATCTATCTTTTAAACAATAAAAATTCTGGTGTAGGCTGTCCCTTTAATAGTTATTCCTCCAAACTCTAAACATAGTTTCTAATTGCTTTGGAGAGCCACTGGAATGAACACCAAACTGTTGCATGGTCTGACCATGTTAGGGGAAGAATTTTAGCAAAATTAAACAGGTTTAGCCCAGTAACATCAGAAAAAAAAAGTAATTTCTAGAATAAATATTGTGGGGGTAAGAATAGAATGTGTAATCTTTTCTGAGGGGTGAAATACCCTCCATATGTCCTGAAGTGCCATTTTTTAATATAATAATTATTTTAGTTGTTTAGGAAGTGGATATGGAAGAGTAGTAAAAGTTTAACATAGGGTTCAATGCCATGTTCAGATCACCACTGATTATAAGAACCCCTGTTGGATATTCAAGGATGAGGTCCAAAACACGATTAATAAAGTGGTGTTGTTTAGTGTTAAGAGCATAAAAAGATACTATGGTTACTGTACGTCCGTAAAGTAATCCAAAAATATACAAAAATACAAAGATACAAATACAAAGATACAAAAATATATTGGCCATTTTTGTCTCGTATTATTTAAAAATCTTAAAAAAAGGAAATAGATATACCTCGGAGATATTGCGGGTTTGGTTCCAGACTACTGCAATAAAACAAATATAGCAATAAAGCGAGTCACACAAATGTTTTGGTTTCCCAGCGCATATAAAAGTTATATTTACACTTTACTGTTGTCTCTTAAGAGCGCAGTAGTATTATGTCCAAAAGAACAATGTACATACCTTAATTTAAAATTAAAAAAAAAAAATTATTGCTAAACTACTAGGGGCTTGGAGGAAATAGCTGAAATATTTTAAGAAACAATCGGCTAGATTATGAGTTGTGCGTTAGGGTAAAAAAGCAGCGTTAAGAGGTCCTAACGCTGCTTTTTTTACGCCCGCTGCTATTAGGAGTCTTGAAGGTTTAGAGTCACTGCACATTTCTTTGGCCTTACCGCAAAACGACTTACGTAAACTTCGTAAAGTATTTTTTCTATGGGACTTCCATAGCGCCGGTATTACGAGTCTGTCCTGGGAGGCCAAAAAGTGAGCGGTACAGCTTACCCTGTCAAGAGTCCTAACGCATTTAAAAGTTAGTAGTTAAGAGTTTTATGGTACAACGCCGTAACATAAAACTCATAACTAAAGTGCTAAAAAGTACACTAACACCCATAAACTACCTATTAACCCCTAAACCGAGGCCCTCCCGCATTGCAAACACTATAATAACATTTTTAACCCCTAATCTGCCGCTCTGGACACCGCTGCCACATACATTATATTTATGAACCCCCAATCTGCGGCCCCCAACATTGCAGAAACCTACATTATATCTATTAACCCCTAATCTGCCTTCCCCAATGTCGCCGCCACCTACATTATATTATTAACCCCTAATCTGCCGCTCCGAACACCGCCGCCACCTACATTATATTTATGAACCCCTAATCTGCTGCCCCCAAAATCGCTGACACCTACATTATATCTATTAACCCCTAATCTTCCTTCCCCAATGTCGCAGACACCTACATTATATTTATTAACCCCTAATCTGCCGCCCCAACGTCGCCGCTACTATATTAAAGTTATGAACCCCTAAGTCTAACACTAAACCTAACACCCCCTAACTTAAATATGATTTAAATAAATCTAAATAAATATTCCTATCATTAACTAAATTATTCCTATTTAAAACTAAATACTTACCTATAAAATAAACCATAAGCTAGCTATAATATAACTAATAGTTACACTGTATCTATCTTAGGGTTTATTTTTATTTCAGAGGCAAGTTTGTATTTATTTTAACTAGGTAGAATAGTTATTAAATAGTTATTAACTATTTAATAACTACCTAGCTAAAATAAATACAAAAAGTACCTGTAAAATAAAACTAGCCTAAGTTACAATAACACCTAACACTACACTATAATTAAATAAATTAACTAAATTAAATACAATTAAATAAATTACATACAATTTGCTAAATTAAATTAAGTAAAGTACAAAAAACAAACAAACACTAAATTACAGAAAATAATTAACAAATTACAACTCTTTAAACTAATTACACCTAATCTAATAGCCCTATTAAAATAAAAAAAGACCCCCCAAAATAAAAAAAAACCCTAGCCTAAACTACCAATAGCCCTTAAAAGGGCCTTTTGCGGGGCACTGCCCCAAAGTAATCAGCTCTTTTACCTGTAAAAAAAAAAAAAAAAAAAAAAAACCCAAAAGTAAAACCCACCACCCACACAACCAACCCCCCAAATAAAATACTATCTAAAAAAAACTAAGCTCCCCATTGCCCTGAAAAGGGCATTTGGATGGGCATTGCCCTTAAAAGGGCAGTTAGCTCTTTTGCAGCCTAAAGTCCCTAACCTAAAAATAAAATCCACCCAATACACCCTTAAAAAAAACCCTAACACTAACCCCCTGAAGATCGACTTACCGGGAGAATTCTTCATCCAAGCCGTTCCGAAGTCCTCAACGAAGCCGGGAGAAGTCTTCATCCAAGCCGGGCGAAGTGGTCCTCCAGACAGGCAGAAGTCATCATCCAGACAGCAGGGAGTGGGTCCATCTTCAAGACATCCAACGCGGAGCATCCTCTTCTGCCGACGGACTAACGACGAATGAAGGTACCTTTAAGTGACATCATCCAATATGGCGTTCCTTAGATTCCGATTGGCTGATAGAATTCTATCAGCCAATCGAAATTAAGGTAGAAAAAATCCTATTGGTTGATGCAATCAGCCAATAGGATTGAAGTTCAATCCTATTGGCTGATCCAATGAGCCATTAGGATTGAGCTTGCATTCTATTGGCTGTTCCAATCAGCCAATAGAATGCAAGCTCAATCCTATTGGCTGATTGCATCAGCCAATAGGATTTTTTCTACCTTAATTCCGATTGGCTGATAGAATTCTATCAGCCAATTGGAATCTAAGGGACGCCATCTTGGATGACGTCACTTAAAGGGACATTAAACACTTTTAGATGGTAATATAAAAGGATAAATTGTATATATAAAACAACTCTGCAATATACTTTCATTATTTATTTTGTCCTCTTTGCCTGTAATTCCATTCTGAAATTGTGAGCTTTTCAGTTCCTGTTAGAAATGGAAGTGCAGAACACTGTTAAATCCAGCACAACCATTGGCTGCACAATCTAGTGACCTATTTATAACTGTCCCTAATTGGCCACAGCAGAGAAGGTAACACAAGTTACAACATGGCAGCTCCCAGTGTTTTATAGACACTAAAACTTTACACTTATTTTGTCACTCTTTAAACAACTAATGAAACTTTAAAAAATACATCTACATGTTACTCATGGACTAATCTTTTCTTTGAATGCATCATTCTATCTAGCATGTATTTAGTGTTTAATGTCCCTTTAAAGGTACTTTCATTCGTCGTTAGTCCGTCGGCAGAAGAGGATGCTCCGCGTCGGATGTCTTGACGATGGACCCGCTTCGCGCCGGATGGATGAAGATAGAAGATGCCGTCTGGATGAAGACTTCTGCCCGTCTGGAGGACCACTTCACCCGGCTTGGATGAAGACTTCTCCCGGTAAGTCGATCTTCAGGGGTTTAGTGTTAGGTTTTTTTAAGGGTGTATTGGGTAGGTTTTATTTTTAGGTTAGGGACTTTGGGATGCAAAAGAGCTAACTGCCCTTTTAAGGACAATGCCCATCCAAATGCCCTTTTCAGGGCAATGGGTAGCTTAGGTTTGTTTAGAGAGTATTTTATTTGGGGGGTTGGTTGTGTGGGTGGTGGGTTTTACTGGGGGAGGGGGTTGTTTGTAATTTTTTTTACAGGTAAAAGAGCTGATTACTTTGGGGCAATGCCCCGCAAAAGGCCCTTTTAAAGGCTGCTGGTAGTTTAGTTTAGGCTAGGGTTTTTTTTTATTTGGGGGGGCTTTTTTATTTTAATAGGGCTATTAGACTAGGTGTAATTAGTTTAAAGATCTGTAATTTGTTTAATATTTTCTGTAATTTAGTGTTTTGTTTTTGTACTTTAGCTAATTTAATATAGCAAATTGTATGTAATTTATTTAATTGTATTTAATTTAGTTAATTTATTTAATTATAGTGTAGTGTTAGGTGTTGTTGTAACTGTTAGGTTTTATTTTACAGGTACTATTGTATTTATTTTAGCTAGGTAGTTATTAAATAGTTAATAACTATTTAATAACTATTCTACCTAGTTAAAATAAATACAAACTTGCCTGTAAAATTAAAATAAACCCTAAGCTAGCTACAATGTAACTATTAGTTAGGGTTTATTTTATAGGAAATTATTTAGTTTTGAATAGGAATAATTAAGTTAATGATAGGAATATTTATTTAGATTTATTTAAATTATATTTAAATTAGGGGGTGTTAGGTTTAGTGTTAGACTTAGGTTTAGGGGTTAATAACTTTAATATAGTGGCGACGACGTTGGGGGTGGCAGATTAGGGGTTAATAAATAAAATGTAGGTGTCGGCGACATTGGGGAAGGCAGATTATGGGTAAATAAATATAATGTAGGTGTCGGTGATGTTGGGGGAAGCAGATTAGGGGTTAATAAATATAATGTAGGTGGTGGCAGTGTCCGGAGCGGCAGATTAGGGGTTAATAAATATAATGTAGGTGGCGGCAATGTCAGGGGCAGCAGATTAGGGGTTAATAAGTGTAAGATTAGGTGTGTTTAGACTCAGGGTTCATGTTAGGGTGTTAGGTGTAGACATAACTTTTATTTCCCCATAGAAATCTACGGTGCTGCGTTAAGAGTTTTACGCTGCTTTTTTGCAGGTGTTAGACTTTTTTTCAGCTGGCTCTCCCCGTTGATTCCTATGGGGAAATTGTGCACGAGCACGTTACACCAGCTCACCGCTGACTTAAGCAGCGCTGGTATTGGAGTGCAGTAATGAGCAAAATTTTGCTCAACGCTCACTTCTTGCCTTTTAACGACGGGTTTATGAAAACTCATAATACCAGTGCTGCATGTAAGTGAGCGGTGAGAGGAAAATGCTTGTTAGCACCGCAAAGACTCTAACGCAAAACTCGTAATCTAGGTGAAAATTATAAATTACAATGGAAGAAGTGTGAACTGAAAACCATTTATAACAGTCATAAAAAGATGTGCACTAATCAAAACAAAATTCTCATAAAGGGGTCCATCCGATAAAAATCGTCGCCCGCAAAAGCCGGCGACGCCAATAATTGCGCGGATTTGGTATCCTATATACGGCGTAAGCTAGAAGTTACGCGCGTAGATTTCTGGCGTTGCCCGTAGTTTTTTGGCCCATAGACTGACATACAAAACACGCGCAATTTGCTATCCAATATACGGCGTAAGGACTTACGCGCGCAGATTTTACAAAATCTACTCCATTCTCAGCTCGCCACAAATTGAAGGCGCAGGTACCCTTGCACTGACTTAGAAACCAACGTAACTCTCAGAAGGCATAACAAATGCATGCCTAACAATATACATAGCAGCAGCTTGTTCACAAATAGTTAACCTCTTAAAAGCATTTATTATTCCTGCCCCTGCAAGTGTGTCAAACCAATCACAAACAGCACAACCTCTCACCTGCAGCCTTAAAACACCTGCAAATGCACACCCTCATTAGCCACCATGTTTCCCTTGCAGTATATTGCATTTAGAGTCAGACAGCGTTGTGGGGCACAAGGGGTGCTGGAACCCCTACAAGCCCCTGTTTTGGATGGTATCCCTGCTGCTGAGGTCCCTGGTCATGGTGCTGTAGCTGTCCCTGCTCCAGCTGCTGCTGCTGCCCTCCCTGCTCCTCCTGCTGTTGTCCCTGTTCCTGGTGCTCCCCATGCTGCTGTTGCTGCAGCTGCCCATAGGCCAGCAGGGCCTATAAGACAAAGGCATCAGCAGAGGGGAAGAGCACCAAGGGTACACAGGGTTAGGGTCACCCTGTTTGGGATGACAGAAGTGGAGGTCAGGGAAAAATATCGCTTGACATCTGCAAGCCTCATTAACCTATATGAGGTGTTGAAGGATGAAATTGACCCTCAAGCGTATAGGAACCGAGCTCTGACTGGTATGCAGAAGCTGTTGTGTGTTGTACACTTCCTGGCAACTGGCTCATACCAGTCAACAGAGGGGCTTGTGTCTGGCCTAGCGCAGTCTACATTCTCCAGGATTCTAGGGGAGGTTCTGACTGCTCTAGATAACCAGACACAACGATACATTCATTTCCCCCATACCCCCCAGGAATGGAACCGTCTTAAACAAGGCTTCTATCGACTGGGGGGTATTCCTAATGTCATGGGGGCAATTGATTGCACACATGTGCGTATTGTGGCCCCACATGAGGAGACAATCCTCTATATTAACAGGAAAGGGTTTCACTCATTGAATTGCCAGATGGTCTGCGATACCAATCTGAAATTCTTACATGTGTATGCAGGCTTCCCAGGGAGTGCACATGATTCCTACATCCTGCGCCAGACCTCCTTATTCAATATGTTTGAAAATGGAACACTTTCGGGAGGATGGCTGCTTGGTGAGTACCTTCATTCTGTCTGTATATTTCTAATAAAGGGACACTAAACACATATTTTCATCTCATGTTTCAGATAGAGAATACAATGTTAAACAGCATTACAATTCACTTCTCTTATATCATTTTATTCATTCTTTATATATCTTATTTTTTTTAAATTTCTAATTCACATATATGAGCCAATCATATGAGGCTTCTATGTGCAGCCACCAATCAGCATCTATTGAGCATATCTAATATGCTTGTCATCAAAAGTTATCTATAGAATGGAGAAAATGATCTAATCGAAGTTAATTATCAAGCTGCTAACAATTGCAGGTTCTTATTAAATGGATAGTCTAGTATAAATTGCACTTCCATTATTCAGATAGGCCTTTTAATTTTAATAAACTATCCTGATTACTTCCATTAATGTTTTTATTAAATCTATCTTTTATATGTGATTCATGTTGTGTCCCTTTAAAGCACATGATGTACCTGTAGTAATCCAAACACATATGTTACATGACAGGTGACGCAGGGTACGGCTGCAGACCATGGCTATTAACCCCCTTGGTGCACCCCATTACGGAGCCACAACTCAGGTACCAGGAGGCACACATAAGAACAAGGAATGTCATTGAAAGGAGCTTTGGCCTATTAAAAACCAGGTTCAGGTGTCTGGATGTTACAGGCGGAGCACTACAGTATAACCCCAACAAAGTGTGTTCCATTGTCAATGCTTGCTGTATTCTACACAACATTGCTGTGGACACACGTTTGTTGGGGGACATTGACCCAGAGCAGCAGCAGCAGCTGGTTCCTGTACTTGAGGATGTGGACAGGGGGGACACTGAGGGGGAATGAAGTGAGGGATTATGTCATCCGGGAATACATCACCTGTAAGTTACTTATTCATAAGTACAGTAAACCGTAACATTCACATGTATTATGATGTTTGACAGTACCTCACCAACCATTGCATGTGTATATATCATGTCTTGCAGAATTTAAAACTTTGGATTTCCACTGCATGTAAGTGAAACTACTACATCCCAACCCCCTTCCCTTAAAGGGACACTATACCCAAACATATTGTTTCATGATTAAGGATAGAGAAGATAATTTGTAAAAACCTTATAATTTAAATCAATTACCTATTTTCATTTTTTATTTAGATATACTTTAATGAAGACATAGCAATGCACACAGTGCAAAAATCGCAGGAGGCATCTATATACAGCTACTAATCATCAGCTACCAAGCATATCTCAATATGGTTTTCAGCAAAGAATATCAATAGAATGAAGCAACATAAATAATAGAATGAAATTATAATTTCTTTTTGGAATTATCTTCTCTTTCAAAATCATGAAGGAAAAAAATTTGCTTTCATGTCCCTTTAACAACCCTAATTACTGTATATTTATCATTTGTTTCATTCATGTTTAGTTCACTATCATTAAGAATGAGGATAATGGATATTTATACCTTATGTTCACACCTTCTTTAAATACATTATTAGTTATATATACCAACGTGTCAATTTATATTGGATGTGAGAAACCTTGATGTACATCTTAGAAGTTAATATTACTATATGTACCGTTGAGACACAACCATGTGATGTTGTTTATTGAGCAGGAATATGTCATAAACATTATAATAATACCTTTTTGGTCCATTTCAACACAGGTATTATTATATGTTTTACCAATATTACTGTACTAAAACACACCTCACATGGATGTGGATGACAATTAGATAGTAAATAACAGAGGACAAGATTTTCAATGAAATAGAATAATATTTTTTTTTTTTTTAGGCCTCTTAGATGAGGGGCCTGGAGTGGGTCTTCTGCCTCTCCTGGGTTGTGTGGATCCAGTAGGAGTGCTGGTCACAGACGAGATGCTTGATGCGATGTCCTGCTGGTGGGTGAAATGCTCCACCAAAACCCCCAACAGTTGGTTCTGTTCCCTCCATCTTTGGTCACTCTGTATTTGCATGTCCGATATGACTCGCAGCATTTGGTTTTGGTTTTGGACCATAGCTGTTACAGATGCTGCCATGTCCCTTTGCAGCTCATTTGATCTCTGTTGCAAACGCTGTTGGCTCCTATGGAACCTGTGTTGTTCCCTCTGCATTCTTTGACACGTTGCCGTTAGAGTCTCACATGTCAATGTTTGCCTCCTCTGTAGTGAGATATATTCGTCACCCATGGCGGAACTCAATTGATCCATGGGCTCTTCAGCAGCAGGGACAATAGGCACTGTTTCAATTTCGTGTTCCTCAGCTGGAGGTGCAGGCACAGGAATCTCGGCTGGAGGTGCAGGTACAGAAAGCTCAGCTGGAGGTGCAGCCACAGGAATCTCAGCTGGAGGTACAGGAACAAAAACCTCAGCTGGAGGTGCAGGAACAGGAATCTCAGCTGGAGGTGCAGGAACAAAAACCTCAGCTGGAGGTGCAGGAACAGAAAGCTCAGCTGGAGGTGCAGCCACAGGAATATGAGCTGGAGGTGCAGGGCGATGGATTTCAGTTGGTGGAGCCCTTCCAACTGATGATGATGGTACAGATGTCGGGATGGACCGATAGTCCCAATGGCCGCTGGTGTGCATCCACTCAGCCTGCTGGTATAATCCTGTAGTGCCATGATATTCTTGTGGGGGGGTAAATACATCTACCCTTCGGGGCTGGCGGGGCTCCCCCTCCAAGCCAAAGGAATATTCCTCGGGCCAGGGCTCCTGCCAGGTATCCTCCTGTAATGCAGGCGGCATGATATTTGGATTCTCTATTGAGGCAGTCCAAGCCATGTCATGCCTGGCATACTCCTGCTGTATTATCTGTACCGGTGGTTGAGGTGGACATATAGTTTGATCTGGTGTTGGGGGATTCATGGGCGTAGGCACCCTGGTGACTGGAGGTTCTGTGGAGGAGTCAAATGATGAGAGGGATTAGTACAGTCAGATATCTATCCATGTGGGCATACAATGTACATGCTAGGGCCTATCCACATTCTCATGTCAAACTCTATAACATGCATGTGCACATTGAGATTTGTGATATGAGGGTTTTTAATATGCAAAGTATACATGTATGTGTTTCATACAATAGTTCTGTGTACATGTCAGTGATGGAGAAAATGTGTTCTTTAAGTGACACTATGGTTGTGATGACTATGGTGTCCATTTACTGAAAGGTCTACATGTGGCTTGTGGCCTGTGTTACTCTGAGACATGTTAGTATTTCACTATTCTACCTCATATCATGATTTTCAATGTGTTAAGTAGCATTAAATGGACATGCAACCCATATTTATTATTTCATGATTCAGCTAGCCAAGCATGGAATTTTAAAAAACTTGTAATTTACTTCCAGTAGCTAATATGCTTCATTATCTTGATATTCTTAGCTGAAATGCATTTCTAGATAGGCTCAGAAGCTGCTGATAGGTGGCTGTACATCAATGCCTCGTGTGATTGCCTCACCCATGTGCATTGATATTTAATAAACTAAGATTATCAAAATAATAATTAAAAATAGATAATGGAAGTAAATTTGGATGTTGTTTAAAACTGTATTCTCTATCTGAATAATGAAATAAATTCTTTGTGTTTCATGTCCCTTTAATGTTAAATCTCATTGTATATTTAGTTGTTAGTAAGCAAAATACCATGATCCGCATTGTGTACATGAATGTGTGACAATATAGGATGTTATAACTCAAATACATATAATACTAGTGTGTGGGATGTTACTCACCAGCATGCTGTGCTGATGTTGCAGTCCCTGAGTCACGAGCCCCTGGAAGTCCACGGACTGCTGTGAGGCTCAGGGACCTACGAATGAGCTCCTGCCACTCATTGTATTCCGCCTCATAGTGAGGCCCACCTACTGTTGCCCTCTGGGACATTGCTTCCTGGCCCATCCTCTCCTTGACTCTCCTCTTGCAATCATTCCACCTCTTCTTTAGGCCATCCACATTCCTCCTCTGTTGGGACACACCATTGACGGCCTCCACCACCTTCTGCCAAGCATCTTTACGCCTACGGGCAACTCCTTTGCCCTTCTCTTGTCCAAAGAGGGCATTATGGTTCTCCAGGACAGCCTGGACTAGAGCGAGGTTTTCGGCAAAACTGAAATTCGGACACCTCATACGCTCCTCGTCCTGGGCTGCCTGGCTCCCTCCCTGGGATGTCCCTGGTGTGGGTTCCTCCCTATCCTCTCCCTCCTCCCCCCTTCTATCCCCATGTGCACCCTCTATCCCTCTTCTCAGTGTGCCTGGCCTTGGGGCAACCCCACTCCCATCCTCCCTTCTGGCTCTCCCTCTCCCCACTCCGCTCACTCCCTGACGGGGACCCTGCTGCTCCTCCTGTACATAATCCTCTCCCTGCGACTCCCCTTCCCTCCTCCCCCCAGCCCTAGCTCTCCCTGACATCCTCACACTACACACACTCACACTCACTCCCACTTCAATCACACACAATCACAACCAGACACTCAGCCTTTCAAACTGTAAAAGATAAATAAAAAGTGTTGGGTGTTATAAAAAAAAAGTGTTGTGTATTTTGTATATGTGTGTATGCAAAATGTGTGCAATATGAAAAAAAGTGTAAGTAAATGTACTGGCTTAACAATCCAACAATCCGACCTAACTAACTTGATGAAATGCTCCTTTCTCACTACTCTTACCACTAATCTCTCTACTCGCTGTAGTGTGCTGTAGCTCCAAGAACCAACCAAACACACTAAAGAAATGGCGGCTGCGCAGGTGTTTAAGTATGATTTTTGAATCTCGTCATTACGTGGCGCATCTCTTAGAACTGGCGTTATTTTTTACGAGTCGTAGGCTAATTTGCATAAAACTACACTTTATTGAGACTTTACGTGAACAAAATACAGGCGCAAGTAGTTGCGACGACTAAAAGGTGTATTTGCGCACATTTTGCCTGCTCGTCGGTTTTTCTGACTTACGCCAGTTTAGCATCTGACGGCGCTGAATATTGGATAGCTCGAGTTGCGAGCTGAAACTGCGGGCGACGCGGGTTACCTCGCTTGCGCCGAAAACTACGATCTATATCGGATCGCGCCCAAAGAGTGTGTGGTAATCATTCTAACGGCCAGTTTAGAGTACTAGAATCCATATAGTACTTGATCAATAATAATAATCATATTGCAGAAACATCAAATATAAAGTTAATTAGTCATGTAATAAACATGTTACTTGTTTGTAAGGATGCCATTAATTTATTTATTCCATTTTGGGGTTTGTAGATCATGTAATAAGAAAATATATTATATACAGATATTAACTAGACAAAGGAATCTACAGTAGAAGTGGGTTAATTCATTGGATTGTCTTGCACTGAGGCTGGTACTTTCCTTCTTGGTCTTGAGGGATGTCTCAGGTGGGACGGTGAAGTCTTTGTTTAGACTTTTAGAACAAGTCAGAATTATTTTTGTAAATCAAAGTTTTGCCATCTTTTTAGATAATATTTAAAGGGACAGTCTACACCAGAATTGTTATTGTTTAATAAGATAGATAATACCTTTATTTCCCATTCCCCAGTTTTGCACAACCAACACAGTTATATTAATATAATTTTTACCTGTGTGATTACCTTGCATCTAAGCTTCTGCAGACTGCCCCCTTATCTCAGTTTTTTTGACAGATTTGCATTTTAGCCAATCAGTGCTGACTCTGAAATAACTACATGGGAGTGAGCACAATGTTAGCTATATGGCACACATGAACTAGCCCTGTGTAACTGTGAAAAACTGTCAAAATGGACTGATATAAGAGGCGGTTTTTAACAGTTTAGCTTTCAGCAAAGAATACAAAGAGAGCAAAGCAAATTTGATGATAAAAATAAATTGGAAAGATTTTTCAAATTACATGCCCTATCTGAATCATGAAAGTTTAATTTTGACTATACTATCCCTATAACCATAAAGTTATGGTTGTAAATCAGACTGTTTTTCACTTTTCAACTGTTGTGGGTCAAAGATCTTAGAAGAATTGAACAGTATAGTCTTGATAATTAAAGGGACATATACCTCCAAATATTTCTTTCATGATTCAGACAGAGCATATGTTTTTAAACAACTTTCCAATTTACTTCTATCATCTAATTTGCTTAGTTTCCATGGTATCCTTTGTTGAAAAGCATTCCTAGGTAGGCACAAGAGGTAGGAGCTAGCTGCTAATTGGTGGCTGCACATATATGCCTCATGTCATTGGCTTACTTATTTGTTCAGCTAGCTCCCAGTAGTGCATTGCTGCTCATTCAACAATGGATACCAAGAGAATTAAGCAAAATAGAAGTAAATTAAAAAGTTGTTTAAAAATCTATGCTCTCTATTCCAGGACTACTCGGCAGAAGTTGCAAAGCGAAGCCTAGAAATTCTCTCCATACTGCAAGGAACTTCTGGAAAAAGGGGAAACAGTGTCACTATTATACCCAGCACGACTGAAAATCCAGACACCACAAGGGGCAAAAGTCTTTGAGTCACCCAAACTAATACTATACTATCTAATTTTCACGCATAGAAGTGAACAATATACGCAGGTGGTGGTTATGTAACAACAACCCAGCGGTACAATCTGTAAATATGTCCTTTTCTTAACACAGAACTAAAACACTAAACAGTACTAAACACTAAACAAGTAACACAAGGACTGCATCACAAGAAGTTAGACAAAAAAACCTACATTAGAAACTAACCCACATACCATATTACTTGACATACATATGAGCATGGGGACCCGCAGTATCTCCTGTAATGTAGGAGGCATTATATCTCCCATCAAGAGAAGATCCATACTAAAATACCTAAACTCCAAAAAGGCAGACATAGCTATCCTGGATGAAACCCACTTAAAACCAAATGAACCCCAAAAACTTAAAGGGCCATGATAACCAAATGTTGAAACACTTGAAAGTGATGCAGCATAGCTTTAAAAAGCTGACTAGAAAATATCACCTGAACATCTCTATCTAAAAAAGAAAGATATTTTACCTAAAAAATTCCTCAGTAGCCACATTCCATTGTAAAGGACTTCTAAGCAGCAAATCAGTATGTCTGTCCCGGGACAGCTAAGGAAGTGAGCTTACGTGCACACTCATCTTATTTCCCTATTCATTTTAAGGAAGTTTACTATGAAATCTCATGAGAGTTAAGTGAAATCTGCTGATGCTGATTGGCTGCTGTTCATTTCTTCATATTTTTTTTTACCTGCAGCTTAGCAACAGCTGAAGTATATTTTTTGACACAGAACTTACTCTGCTGAGCTGAGGAAATTGTGAGGTAAAATATCTTCTTTTTTACATAGAGATGCCTAGGTGATATTTTCCTGTCAGCTTTTTACAGTTATACTGCATCAGTTTCAAGTGATTTAGCATATTAGTATTATGTCCCTTTAAACAAGGATGAGTTGGATAGGTACTATACACCCAGTACGAGGTTGGCCGAGCTAGGGGCATCGCCTTCCTTTTTAGAAAAAAACTAAATGATAAAATCACACAAACTATCATAGACCCGGAGGGAAGATACATACTCCTAAAAATTATACTAGAAGGAAATTAATTGATTATGGGAGGGATATATGGCCCACACACGCAAAAACAGAAATTCTGGGGTTCATTATGAACCCATCTGCTGCGGATATCGGATGCTCCGCTGATTATAGGAGGGAATTTCAACATAGCGCCACAGACCCCAGCAGATAGGTATAAAATTATAAACCGGACCCAACAATTAAAAGTTAAACAACAGGGGCGGAGCCTATAGCTGTTGCGGTAGGACGTGTGCCTGAGGAGCTCCTGATCTCAAACAGCTATTTTTGAGCTATTTCTCAACAATATCTTAATTCTCTTTTGGGAAACATAAGCTACCTAACCTTGTGTTATCTATGAGGGGACTGGAGGCATCTGGCACAAAACGGACCTACCTATGTTCCTCAGCTGACTGCACTACGATGAACCATGAGGTTGTGAGGCCTTTGTGAACTGTTTGTTAGTGTCGTTAAAGCTACCGCATATACACCCCCCCAGGACCCTGGGTTACCAAACCAGTTCAATAGTAACTGGACAGTTCTTTAATCACTCTCTGTAATATTTAGTTGTATCATGGCGACCGCAACTCATATTATCTTGTTTGAAGTTGAGACCCTCCTACACTCGCATTTTGAGGAACTATCTAGAATATTGGATACTGAATTTGAGAACCTGCGTAACATCACAAGATCTTTTACTATTCTGGCAAGTAAAACTAACGAGCCAAGAATATCTGGAAGCAGCACCCAAAAAGAGCTGGGCAACACGCTGCAAGCTCTGGTGAAACCGCCATTGAAGTTTGCTGATACACCTGCTGGCTCAGTGCGTGCAAGAAGTGTTTCGGAGGATCATAGGATACAATTGAGCGGCACCACTGAACAGGCTTTCCATTCTGCTTCCCGCAGCTCCAGGAAATTAGAGAGGCAGTTGCAAGCAGTAAAGCCTCCCGGTTCTACAATGGAGGCCGATGCAGGAATGGAGCAGAATACTATATTGCCAGACCGCAGTGGCAGCGACAAACCTACCCATGATCTGGAGGTCGTGATAAAACAGCCTGGTGTTCGGGTAGCTATAGAAGGATCGGCGCCATCCATGCTTGAAGATGTTACCATGCTACAGCGCTCTTTATACAGGCAGGCCCCAACACATTACAGCCCTGCACCATTACCACTGGATGTGGTTAGTCAGCCCCACTCGATCGTTCTGAGACACATGGAAGAGGGTGTAAGCCCAGATCGCAGTCGCATCATCCTAAGCTTCTTAAAGGCAATGGTTGAACAGTTGAGCCCTAAGCTGACAGTTTCAGCACTAACCCCTGAAAATCTCCTGTTCAACGGCAGAAAGTCGGCCTGCGAGAGGTATCTGACCTCATTGATAACTTATCAAAGCTTATGGCCTGCTAGAATGATAGGACTGGAACCTGGGTCAGCAGCTTACTTACATCTTGCAAAAGAAGACGCTCTAGACACTTGCTGGGAAAAAACAGCTACGTATCTTATCTGCCCGGGCAATAGTTACAGGGAGGACAGTATCGTTTTTTCTGTGCGGAGTGGAGTTGGGTAAGCTGAGTAGTCTGGGACAGGTATAACTCTATGCCCACAGATATGCATCTAATGATCCCACCAAATTGACATTACCCTCTGGCTCCTCTCTGTGTTACTGCGGATTCAAACATTGTACATTCCCTGTCTGTTTTTTGCCTTTGCAAGAGCCTACCAGTAGCACATTTAAGGCAGTATATATGAAGTTTATTTAAAGTTAGTATGTTTCTCCCTATATCGTTGGTGTGACTGCCTCCTGCAAAATAGCAAGTACTACACTGGACTGTTAGCTCTCTTATAGTGTTTATACCATACTCTTATCTGTTATGTATAAGTGCATTGAATTGTTTTGACCTATTTGTGTTATATTCCTGCTCAGCTTGCAAACTCACTCTTTAGAAATGTGTTAGTTCTACTTAATCTCGTTGATCACACCATGCTCATTTGGTTATGATGTCTGGATGTAGAGTTCATGACTTCCTATACGAAGGGTGCTGTTATAAGATCTGTCTATAAGTATTTGTACTTCTAGCTATAGCTATATATTCTATGTATTACATACCACATTAGTTATATAGGCACAGCTAGCTAATCCAGTTAAACTAAGAGCTGCCAAACATCAGCTTTTAAGATCATACTCCTTACATATTCAGTGGTGCCCCTCATAGCTATGATCTTCAAACTTACCCTAGGTAAGCTCTCACTAACCTATGCAAATAATACTACTACTACCCAGCTTACATTAATAGTTGTTATACAGGTCAGGAGGTCTGGCTAACTTATTGTAGGAAAACAACCCTCTTGTATTCTACATACTCCCCTCCCTTATGATATTTTACTAACATGTCAGTATAAGTACAAAGTTTGCGGTTGCTATATAAACAGTTTTTTATTCTTTTTTTTCTATTACTATTATTTGATGATGTCCAATCTTACCTATGCATAATGCTAGTATATGTCCCTCCTTTATTTAAATCTATATTTGTTTTATTTTACTTTCCCCTGAAATTCCCCCAGTATGTAGTAGCTCTCTCCTTAGAGGTCCAAGAGAGACCTCTATTTGTCATTAGGGGAAATTACCTTTGTAATCAACATATTTTATGGGGACATATATTAATAAAATCTCACCTTTATTTCAAGGTCCAAGAGTGACCGTGAGTTACACTAGAGCACCTCCTATACGTTACTTAGTATACATGGGCCCATAAGTGGCCTGTTGAAACATTGGAGGTGTGTTTTTCTTATCTATAAAAGTAAAATGAGGTTCTATTTTTCAAGTTTAATAGTGATTTGTCTAGCAGATTCGCTCTAGCCTCTTGTATTGTAACAGCCCGGAATTTTGTTATTTTTTACAGGCCTGAGTGTAATTACTTAATTAACTCATGTTATATTTGACGTATTTACTACTGATTTTATGTCTGATGTTCGCTATATGTATAACCTCAATAAAAATTATTAAAAAAAAAAAAAAAAAAAGTTAAACAACAGAACTCGAAAAGGTACTCTCTCACACTAACTAAATTCTGTAACGCCCTCTCGCTAGTTGATATCTGGCGACAGAGAAACCCAGAAACTAGGGATTATACTTGTGTCACACCGGCGAAGGACATACTCTCACGAATAGACCTCTTTCTGATATCCTACACACTGTGCACCAAAACTATAGATGCCACAATAGAAGCCCCACTCATCTCTGACCATGCCCCGATCATGGTCAAGGTTAGGTTGGGACAGACGAGGAATCCACCAGGCACATGGACCTTCCCCAAATATCTGTATCATGACACAAACCTTAAAAAGCACCTAATAGAGGAATGGCTAGAATACAAAACAGCTAACCATCAACATCTTGAAAAACCTATTCTCTATTGGGAAGCGGGTAAGGCGGTGCTTAGGGGGGGTCACAATATCGTACATAGCAGGGGTCAGGAGGAAGACTCAGAGAGGAACTACTACTGAGACAACTATTAAATGCAAGGAATAAATACCTTAGAAACCCCACAATCACCAATCACCACAAAAAAACAGATATAAAGAAATAACAATGCAGAGACACAATAATGGCACAAAACGCAGCTAGAGACATGAACACAAACCATGCAGAGTACTATCGTCATGGAAATAAGATGGGACACCTCTTAGCCAGACTTACCAAATTGGCCAATACTAATCGTCCTATTGTGGCACTCAAGGAGGGGACACATATATATATATATATATATACTAATAACACTGATATCCAAAAAGTCTTTAAAGATTATTATACGGAACTGTACAAAGGGCAGGAAGTGAATGACTCTAACAAACAGGAGTTTTGGCATTCATTAGAACTACCCACACTAACGGAGGACCAGCGTCTTACACTAAATGCTCCGATAGAAGTCCCCGAAATAATTAAAATAATAGGGAACCTGCCAATTTAGAAAACGCCTGGACCAGATTGTTTACCAGCCGAATTTGATAAAATCCTCAAAAACTTAATAGCAGACACACCATCACAAAGATTTACAGAAGCAAATGTTTGTTTAATTCCCAAACCTGACAGAGACCCACTTAATCCGGCTTCCTACTGCCCGATCTCATTGATGAATGCGGATTACAAGCTTTTTACTAAGCTTCTAGCTAATAGATTAGCGGGGGTTCTCCCCTCCCTTATACACATGGACCAAACAGGCTTTGTTAAGGTCAGATCGGCCGTAACCAACATACGCACATTACAGTTCATACTAATGCTTTACTGGAAGTGTAGGGAATCTAAGAAAGACCTGAAACCCGCAGAGGTCTGTGTCCTATTGGTGGACGCTGAAAAGGCTTTTGACAAGGTCCTTTGGCAACACCTCTTCTCCACTCTTGCACAATTTGGGATAACAGGGAACTGCATACATGCTTTAAAATCCATATACACCGCACCACAAGCGTTGATCTTGGTAAATAGAGTGCCCTCCCAACCCTTTGCCCTAGAGAGAGGCATGAGACAAGGCTGCCCTCTATCACCCCTCCTCTTTGATTTAGCCCTAGAGCCCCTGGCCATTAAAATTAGAAAAGTGACAGCGAGTCTCACAATAGGAAATGAAACAAAACATTTATACCTCTTTGCAGATGACATGGTATTATATATCGGAAACCCAAGAGATAATATAGGAAGAATAATGACCATCATTGAAAACTTTGCTACAATATCTGGCTATAAAATTAACACTGACAAAACAGAACTAATTTGGCTGACTCCTAAAGCCAATGCCAAATGCATACCGTATGATTTCAAAGTAGTGGACAACACATTCAAATACCTAGGAATAACACTCTCAGTAGACCCTAACAAGTGGTATGAGGCCAAGTACACCCCACTAAAAAAGGAAGCACAAGATTTAACCACGCACTGGTTTAGATACCTTGGGTAGAATAGGGCTAATTAAAATGATCCTATTCCCAAAACTGTTGTATCACCTCCAAATGATTCCCTATGTTCTGCATAAAGCGGACTTAAAGTTCTGGAATAAACTAATCCTTTCCTTCATATGGGCAAATAAGAAACATAGACGTAAAAAACAAGCTCAGTCAATGCGGGGGATATGGCGGGACCAAACACTGAATTCTACAGCTGGGCAGCCCAGGTAAAATATGTAATGGACTGGCTCTTGGGTCAAGAGTTCTTCACAATCCCCTCATTAGAAAGACAAGTAATAGAACCATGGTCTCTAGCAGCACTATCACACATTAAAGCAGCAAAAGTGGATAAAATGCTCATACAGTATCCTCTAATGCAACAACCTCTATACGCATGGAGGAAGCTATGTCAAAAACTAAAAGTTAGTCACAAAGTCACCAAATACCTCCCAATACAGGGTAACTCAAGCTTCAGCCCAGGCCTCACGTCAAAAACATTCAGGGACTGTAAAGATCTAGGCAGAGATACTATTTTAAAACTCCTGGAAGGAGACAGCAAAACAGTATGCACCTTTTCCCACTTACAAGCACAGTATGGGGTTCCACACACACATCACTTTGCGTACCTATAGGTAAAGCATTACATGCAGTCATTGGAAATTGAAGGACAGCTCCCCGGGAAAGATAATCCAATACACTCACTATGCAACTCATACGAACATGGTATCACTACAATGTCACTAACATATAGAACTCTTGGAGCATCAGATAATGAAACCTCTTTAAAGCAAATTAGTGAGAAATGGACAGGTATGCTAGACACTGAGATATCAGTCAAATTGGTTCAGCAGAGTATACAAAGGGTAAGACGAGCCTCCCTTTCGGCAGACGTAAGAGAAGCACACACTAAACTGTTAGGGAATGCATACATCACCCCTAAACTATACAGAATCTGGGAACCAGAGTCAGAGGGCAAATGCCCAAAATGCTCTAAGCTGAAAGCAGACCTAATTTATATACTATAAGATTGTCCCAAGCTTTATAAATTTTGGGGTATGCTTGCACATTGGTTAAAGACTACCCACAATACAACGCTGACTCTCACGCCACAAATGATAGTGTTCTTGGACCTTCAGGACATTCCCAAAATAGATCTACTATTCACCCAAAATGTTATCCTTTAGGCTAGGAAAACAGTATTCAAATATTGGTTAAAAGGGGATGCCCCCACCCTCACGCAGCTCAGAAGGGAGATCCACCAACAAATGATAAACAAGCAGGCAGACACTTTAGGGGGCATCCAGGGCAGGACAACACAATTCATGAAAAAATGGGGAACGTATATAAGTACATTGAATTCAATGCAACAAACCAAAATCATCTACCCAATTAGAAACACTGACTATATACTAAATGTGCAACTAAAAGGGGAGTGGGCACTTACCTTTGACACATAATATAGCTGACAAGTAACCAGACGCAAATCAAGATTTGGACTGACAATCGATGGCACCCTGCGGACTCTGACCCTATTTTCAACTCCAAATGTACGAAAGGGTAAGGGAGTGGTGTATCTAGGGTCACAGAGAGCATGAATAACAAGCCACAAAGTAAGGTAGATGTATACTCCTTTGATGAGTCCTGTCACTCCTCTTGCTTACAAACACCCAACCCCTCTCTGGATAGCTAGGCCTCTGATAACGTCATTCCCCTTTCCCATTTTCCTGTCCTTTCACCACCATCTCCTCGCCCCCTGCTGTTTCATAATACTCCAGAGTGTCTGTATAATTAGCATTAGGGACTCTAAGCACTACCAGATTTACTTTCTCTCAGTAAAAGTAAGGGCTAAATAGTATAAGATGTAAGTTATGTTAAAAAAAGACATACATAATCACTTATCAGCAAAACGTATCCGCATGTGAATCTTGGATTAGAAACTCTCTGTGTTGTATTGTTTAATGTTTGACAGTTTTGTGAACCGAACTTGAACAAGCATATACATAGTATGGCTTTACATAAATATAGTATTTAAAAAAAAAAAATCTATGCTCTATCTCAATCATGTCCCTTTAATAGCTGGAGAGACCTAGAGTTTATCCATATGGCCTCTTTGTCTTTATAATAAAGCCAGTTTACTATGACATCTCTTGTAGGAACTGATGGATTAGGTTTACTATGACATCTGTTGTAGGAACTAATTGATTAGGTTTTGGCCTCAACACACTATGCGCATGTTCCATAGAGGCTACGGTTATCTGAGATGATTGAAGAATAGCACTGAAAAGATCCACTAGAGCTTCAGGTGAGATATCCGCTGGTATTTCTTTAATCCACAAGTTGTTACATCTGCCTCTGTTGTCCAAGTCCTTTATCTTTTCTTGCAGGATTGAATTAGAGAGTCAAGATGTGTAAGAGGTTATTATATTAAATAATGATTTTGATTTGTACGTAGCGGCTCCCATGAGTGTCTACTCAAATATATACACATTTATACACAACACCAGGTGATTTACTATCACCAGAGTGATCACCTGGCTATAGAAACCTTTATAGTGTCTTTATTTTATAGATAGGCTTCTGGGCTTTAAAACAAGGGTCATTGGGTTTCTATGCCTTTTAGATGACCAGTTATAAGTGCCTATAGACCAACAGCATGCAAACAGTGTGGGCAAGTGTATTTTTTTAATTTCATTTAAAAAAAATATATTTGCTTAAACATTATACCCCCAAGAAACCCACTGGTCTTGAGAGTTTCTAGGCCTTAAAGGGAAATTATACCCAAATGTTGAAGCACTTGAAAGTGATGCAGCATAGCTGTAAAAAGCTGACTAGAAAATATCACCTGAACATCTCATGTCTAAAAAAGGAAGATTTTTACCTCAAACTTTCCTAAGTATTCACACTCCACTGTAAAGAGACTTTAGTCCCAGAACTTCCAATGGAGTGTGTATCTGGCATTTGCAGGCACAGTCATGTTATTTTCCTATTCAGTTTAAGGAAGTTTACTGTGAAATTTCATGAAATTTAAGTGAAATCTCATGATATCATACCAAAGCAGTGCAAGACCTCAGTACTGCTGAAGCTGATTGGCTATTTTTTTTTTTTTGTTTGTTTGTTTTACATCTTGCAGCTTTACAGCAGCTCTAATTGTTCACAGAGCGCTTACTCTGGTGAGCTGAAGAAATTTAGAGGTAAAATACCTTCCCTTTTTACATAGAGATGTTCAGGCGATATTTTCATGTCAGCTTTTTACAGTTATGCTGCATCACTTTCAAGTAATTTAGCATATGAGCATTATGTTCCTTTAAGGAAGCTGTGATCAACGGGTTTACATACTTACCCCCATCCAGCTCGCTTATGTCTTGTTCAGCTGCCCAGGATGAGGACACATGGCTGTCATCCACACTTAATGCATTAAGAGCCAGATTACAAGTGTGCACTGTGCTAAAATTAGCATAGATGCATTAGCGCTGGTATTACAAGTTAAAAGTAAAAAGCTAGCATGCGAGTGACTCAGGTGCACTAATGTCAGGTCGTCGGATATCGTGACCAAGCTAACTTTGTCTGCCTATAAGCTTAATCTGGGCATGCTACAAAAAAACAATGAGTTATCACTCACGCTCTTATCTGACACTGTGCTAAGTCATGACTTGTGAATCAGGAGCGCTGTTGTTTATAACACTTGAGTCCTCTTAGCAAGTTTGATGTTCTCGACACACTCAAACATAAACAAAACACAACTCTGATTCATTGTAATATTAAATACACTTCAGTACAATTATAAAATCACACTTACTTTATAATAAAAACACTGTGCCAAACTCAAAACCATCTAAGGGTCTCACTGCCATTTTCTCCTTTGCGGGGATGTCTGTATTAAAGACTTGAGTTTAGCACAGTGTCTTTATTGTGAAGTGTTAATGCTTTAGTGAGTCACAAATATTTAAAGGGATATTAAACCCTATTTTTTTCTTTCATGATTCAGATAGAGCATGCAATTTTAAAGGGACATCAGGGCCGGTGCAAGTATTTTTGTCTACACAGGCAAAGGTGCATTTTGACGCCCCCCCGTCCCAATACCTCCACCATGACACCATAAAACCTCCCAACTGCGTGAGCAGTGTTATCTATATGACACACATGAACTAACACCCTCCAGTGGTGAAAAATTGTCAAAATGCCATAAGAGAAGAGGCGGCCATCAAGGGCTTGGGGCTTAGAAATTAGCATATAAACCTCCTAGGTTTAGCTTTCAACTAAGAATACCAAGAGAACAAAGCAAAATTGGTGATAAAAGTAAATTGGTTTAAAATTACATGCCCTATCTGAATCATAAAAGTTTATTTTGGACTAGACTGTCCCTTTAAATAACAAAACACACGCCTAGATTACGAGTTTTGCGTTAACAGGGGTGCGGTGCTAACGAGCAGTTTATGCTCACCGCTCACTTACAGACAGCACTGGTATTACGGGTTTTTATAAACCCGGCGTTAACCGCAAAAAAGTGAGCGTAGAGCAAAATTTAGCTCCACATCTCACCTCAATACCAGCGCTGCTTACGTTAGCGGCGAGCTGGCTAAACGTGCTTGTGCACGATTTCCCCATAGGAATCAATGGGGGAGAGCCGGCTGAAAAAAAACCTAACACCTGCAAAAAAGCAGCGTAAAGCTCCTAACACAGCCCCATTGATTCCTATGGGGAAAATACATTTATGTCTACACCCAACACCCTAACATGAACCCCGAGTCTAAACACCCCTAATATCACACTTATTAACCCCTAATCTGCCGCCCCAATGTCGCCACAACCTAACTAAATTTATCAACCCCTAATCTGCCGCCCCCAACGTCGCCACCACTATAATAAACATATTAACCCCTAAACCTCCCTCTCTCCCGCCTCTCTCCCCTCCAATCCATCCTAAATGCATCTGTCAGGCTAATCCACCTCTCTCAACGCTCTGTTTCTGCTGCACCTCTCTGTGAGTCCCTCCACTGGCTCCCCATTCACAACAGAGTTAAATTCAAAATTCTCACCCTGACCTATAAAGCCCTCACCAATGCTGCCCCACCATACCTGTCTTCACTCATCCCTGTCTTCACTCATCAACAAATATACTCCTGCCCGTCCCCTAAGATCCAACAATGACCTGCTTTTTGCGTCCTCTACCATCACCTCCTCTCATGCTAGACTACAGGGCTTCTCTCGTGCGGCACCAACCCTCTGGAACGTACTTCCTCGAGCTGTCAGACTTGCCCCTAACCTCTCCTCCTTTAAACGTTCCCTAAAGACCTTTCTGTTCAGGGAATCCTATCATCCGACCTATTAACAAACTAACTTCACTTAACTAACAGTTGCCTTCTATCTCCTCACTATTATCATTCTCACCTTTGCAGTCCCCACCTGCTGTTTCCTATCCTCCTACCCATATAGATTGTAAGTTCCCACGGGAATAGGGCCCTCAATTCCCCCTGTATTTGTCTTATCGTATTGTTTCTCCATTGTACTGTTATCCTTGTACCCATGGGCAGCGCTGCGGAATCTGTTGGCGCTTTATAAATAAAGAATAATAATAATAAAAACATAAGTCTAACCCTAACCCCCCCTAACTTAAATATAATTTAAATAAATCTAAATAAAATTACTACAATTAACTAAATAATTCCTATTTAAAACTAAATACTTACCTATAAAATAAACCCTAAGCTAGCTACAATATAACTAATAGTTACATTGTATCTAGCTTAGTGTTTATTTTTATTTTACAGGCAACTTTGTATTTATTTTAACTAGGTTCAATAGTTATTAAATAGTTATTAACTATTTAATAACTACCTAGTTAAAATAAAGACAAATTTACCTGTAAAATAAAACCTATCCTAAGTTACAATTACACCTAACACTACACTACAATAATATTAATTACCTAAATTAAATACAATTAATTACAATTAAATAAAATTATCTAAAGTACAAACCCCCCCCCCACTAAATTACAGAAAATAAAGAAATTACAAGATTTTTAAACTAATTACACCTAATCTATTCCCCCTAACAAAATAAAAAAAAGCCCCCAAAATAAAAAAAGCCTCCCCAAAATAAAAAAGCCCTACCCTACACCAAATTACAAATAGCCCTTAAAAGGGCCTTTTGCGGGGCATTGCCCCAAAGTAATCAGCTCTTTTACCTGGAAAAAAAAAATTACAACCCCTCCCACACAACTAACCCTACTCTAAAACCCACCCAATCCCCCCTTAAAAAACCCTAACACTAACCCCCTGAAGATCACCTTACCGGGAGATGTCTTCACCCAAGCGGGCCGAAGTCCTCAACGGGCAGAAGTCTTCATCCAGACGGCATCTTCTATCTTCATCAAGACGGCGCGGAGCGGGTCCATATTCAAGACATCCGACACGGAGCATCCTCTTCAAACGATGGCTAAACACAGAATGAAGGTTCCTTTAAATGACGTCATTCAAGATGGCGTCCCTTCAATTCCGATTGGCTGATAGAATTCTATCAGCCAATCGGAATTAAGGTAGTGCTAGGTTTTTTTAAGGGGGGATTGGGTGGGTTTTAGAGTAGGGTTGGTTGTGTGGGTGGTGGGTTTTAATGTTGGGGGGGGGATTGTAATTTTTTTTAACTATTTAATAACTATTGTAACTAGTTAAAGGGCCACTGTAAGTAAATATTTTCTATGCCTGTTACTAACTAACTACCCCAAATACGCTTTTTATCAATAGCATTTCATTAACATATCTCTAGCGTATATCAGAAATCTTGTCTGCAAATTTAATTGTTTTCCAAACCCACTCCGTGGGTATCCTTTGCTCTGTACCAATCCTTTTACAATACCTAGGTTTCAAAATGGCGCTTTAAACACAAAGTTATTGGTTTAAGTATTTTGAACATGCAGTGCTGAAAATAGTGGGCAGGATAACGTGACATCATCGGCGAATAAAAGATATAACTTTTAGAACGTTATGAAACTTCGTTTTGGAGAAAATATAGGTCAGTAGGTTTTAATTAATGTTTATTAACTTTAATATGTTAGTTGTTTAGCTTAAAAATTATAACAGAAAGTAATCCTTTAAAATAAATACAAAGTTGCCTGTAAAATAAAAATAAACCCTAAGCTAGCTACAATGTAACTATTAGTTATATTGTAGCTAGCTTAGGGTTTATTTTATAGGTAAGTACATAGATTTATTTAAATTATATTTAAGTTAGGGGGTGTTAGGGTTAGACTTAGATTTAGGGGTTAATAACTTTAATATAGTGGCGGCGACATTGGGGGCGGCAGATTAGGGGTTAATAAATGTAGGTAGGTGTCGGCGATGTTAGGGACGGCAGATTAGGTGTTAATAATATTTAACTAATGTTTGCGATGCGGGAGTGCAGCAGTTTAGGGGTTAATATATTTATTATAGTGGCGCCGATGTCCGGTTCGGCAGATTAGGGGTTAAAAAATGTATTTTAGTGTTTGCGATGTGGGGGGCCTCGGTTTAGGGGTTAATAGGTAGTTTATGGGTGTTAGTGTACTTTTTAACACTTTAATTAAGAGTTTTATGCTACGGCATTGTAGTGTAAAACTCTTAACTACTGACTTTAAAATGCGGTACCAGGCTTGACAGGAGAGGGTCTACCGCTCACTTTTTGGAAGACTCGTAATAACGGCGCTATGCAAGTCACATTGAAAATATAGGATACGCAATTGACGTAAGTAGATTTGCGGTATTTCCGAGTCTGGCCAAAAAAGTGAGCGGTACACCTGTAACTTCAAGACTCGTAATACCAGCGGAGGTCAAAAAGCAGCGTTTGGACGCTGCTTTTTAAGGCTAACGCAAAACTCGTAATCCAGGCCACAGTTTGCAGGAGGATCACTACAGTAAATTTGCAAATATTATTCAGTTATGACAAATGTGTCTCATTTATGCCAGAAAGAGGATAACATAAAAAATAACTTTTGCTATTGAGCCCATACTTTTATTTGTTCCTACAAACCTCACATGGTATTTTGACATTACTAATTTCTTTTAAATCTTACACTACAAGAAAGGCAAGAGGAGCGAGTAAAAACAGGCCATTTGGTATGAAATCTGCAATGAAATCTCACTGACCTAATTTAGACAGAATATTGAGACTTCTCCATCAGTCTAACAAAGGTAAGACTACAATGAAGAGGGAGACACAGGATATATAATAAATAAAATATACATATAAAAAACGGCAGCTTGATTTTTAAAATCCATCTGATGGATTTAAAAAATAAAGCTGCAGTTTTTTTATATGTATATTTTATATATTATATATCCTGTGTCTCCCTCTTCATTGTAGTCTTACCTTTGTTAGACTGATGGAGAAGTCTCAATATTCTGTCCTGTTTAAAAAAAAAAAAAAAAAAAGTTAAATAGGGGTGAAGTACTGTTGGGGCAGTTGGAGGCACCTTACTAGAAAGTTAAACCAAAAGGATTGCCAACAAGCCTACACCCCCCAACACACACACATCTCCACATGCATGCAGCTACTGGCCGGCTTTGAGAGCCCTCCCTCTGGATCTCCCCTAACCATCCTCTGCTCAGTCTCAACACTTCAGCCGCCAGGGGAGGGGGGGGGGAATAATTGTCTTGTTGCCTTCGCTGTCTGTGACCTCGTCAGTGACAGTCTTCTTGCCAATAAGTTGAAGAATTGACAGTGACTTGAAGTAAAGTAGCGGTAGAACGTAGACACTGGGCAGGTAGCCACTTGCCAAACGCACCACATCACACTGTCGCCGTTGGCCCCTGTCTCACAGTTGAACTTGTTGTTACTCACTTTGACCGCCATCCTACCTCACTTAGGGGCATATTTATCAAGGTCTGTCAGACCTGATCCGACAGTGCGGATCAGGTCCGTCAGACCTTGCTGAATACGGCGAGCAATACGCTCGCCGTATTCAGCATTGCACCAGCAGCTCACAAGAGCTGCTGGTGCAACGCCGCCCCCTGCAGACTCGCGGCCAATAGGCCGCCAGCAGGGGGGTGTCAATCAACCCGATCGTACTCGATCAAGTTGATTTCCGGCGATGTCTGTCCGCCTGTTCAGAGCAGGCGGACAGGTTATGGAGCAGCGGTCTTTGTGACCGTTGCTTCATAACTGCTGTTTCTGGCGAGCCTGCAGGGCTCACACCCCTTAGAGTGTGTGAGTCACGCGGCGCAGCGTGGCGCATCCACCAAATGATTTCCCTCCTAGTCTCAGATAGGCTTAGGCAGGCAGCGCAAAGGGAGCTCCACACGGCACGCCCTCCACATAGGTTAGCAATGTAGGAAGTTGCAGATTAATGCTGTGGGCGGCGCTGTGTCCTGACTTCTGTGTGTGTGCACTCTACAGGCAGCTGTGATGCATAGCAATATTTTTACTTTCAGGCAGATGAGATCCACCACCACCTCACCTCCTGATCTCGGTGCCCCCTTGCTGTGGGCCCAATGAGGCGACTGCCTACTCTGCCTTGCACAAGTGCCGGCCCTGAGGGACATAATACTCATATGCTAAATCACTTGAAACTGATGCAGTATAGCTGTAAAAAGCTGACAAGAAAATATCACCTGAGCATCTCTATGTAAAAAAAGGAAGATATTTTACGTTGCAATTTCCTCAGCTCAGCAGAGTAAGTTCTGTGTAAAAAAATATACTTCAGCTGTTGCTCAGCTGCAGGTAAAAAAGAAATGAATAAATGAACAGCAGCCAATCAGCATCAGCAGTGCTGAGGTCATGAACTCTTTTATTGTGATCTCATGAGATTTCACTTAACTCTCATGAGATTTCATAGTAAACTTCCTTAAACTAAATAGGGAAATAAGATGAGTGTGCACGTAAGCTCACTCCCTTAGCTGTCCCGGGACAGACATACTGATTTGCTGCTTAGAAGTCCGTTACAATGGGATGTGGCTACAGTCAAATATCTTTCTTTTTTACATAGAGATGTTCCCGTCATATTTTTTAGTCAGCTTTTTACAGCTATGCTGCATCACTTTCAAGTGTTTCAACATTTGGGTATCATGGCCCTTTAAGCAACTTTCTAATCTACTTTCCTATATGACACTTTTCCCAAAGCAGAGATACAAAAGCTCTACTCTCTTTCACCTAGATTACGAGTTTTGCGTTAGGCTTAAAAAGCAGCGTTAGCAGGTCCTAACGCTGCTTTTTAACGCCTGCTGGTATTACGAGTCTTGAAGTTACAGGCTCACCGCTCACTTTTTTGGCCAGACCTAGAAACACCGCAAATCCACTTACATAAATTGCGTATCCTCTTTTTTCAATGGGACTTGGTATGATTTTGTTGCCAGTGATCTTTCAAATGTAGAAGAAGGTATTCCAGTTTAAAGGTACAGTAAAGTCAACATTAAACTTTCATGATTCAGATAGAACAATTTTAAACAATTTTCCAATTTAACTCTATAACCTAATTTGTTTCTTTCTATTAGTATCCTTTATTGAAGAGCATATCAAGGTAGTTTGGGAGCAGCAATGCACTACTGGGAGCTAGCTGCTGATTGGTGGCTGCACATATATGTCTCATGTCACTAGCTCAAACTGTTTGTTTCATTCAAAAGCAGTTAATTAGCTCAGACAGTTGTATTTAGTGTTTTTCTAAAAAATAAAAAAACAAAAAACACAACTCAGTATTCAGGTTTAATTGCAGTATTGACACTGAGATTAATAAGTTGCTTTTGTGTTGCAGAATGGGCACTCAAAAAGGTTCACCATCACTGCCCTATGGCATTTAAGTGTTTTATTAAAAGGACAGTCTACTTGGAAATGTTTAAAAAGTTAATCCCTTTATTACCAATTTCCCAGTTTTTCATAACCAACACTGTTATATTAATTTTCTTTTTACCTCTGTAATTGCCTTGTATCTAAGCCTTTGCAGACTGCCTCCTTATTTCAGTTCTTTTGACAGACTTGCATTTTAGCCAATCAAGTGGTAGTTCTTGTATAACCATATTAATTCTCCTCAGGAGATAGTTGTTTTTGTTTTGTTTTTTCAATATTTGTAAACTTGGAAAGTAAGACAAATTAGAATTGTCTTTTTAAATTTTATCACCCAAAATAAAGTGTTTGCTTACTAATTCAAGATCAAGTTTCACTAAATATTACAAATCACAAAATATCAATATAATGGTACACCAAGTTTCTTCCTTTTCTCTGAGCACCATCATTTACTACCTTTGCCCTGAATTAACTTAAAGTGACAGTCTACTCCAGAATTGTCATTGTTTAAAAAAGATAGATAATCCCTTTATTACCCATTCCCCAGTTTTTCATACTCCAACACGGTTTTATTAATATACTTTTTACCTTTATAATTACCTTGTTTCTAAGCCTCTGCAGACTGCTCCCTTATTTTAATTCTTTTGACAAACTTGCAATTTAGCCAAACAGTGCTGACTCCTAGGTAACTCCACATACGTGACCACAATGTTATCTATATGGTACACATGAACTAGCAGTATCTAGCTGTGAACAACTGTCAAAATGCCCTGAAATAAGAGGCGGCCTTCAACGGCTTAGAAATTAGCATATGCGCCTATCCAAGTATGCTTTTATGAACAAATGATACCAAGCGCGTGAGGTAAATTTGATAAGAGCAGTGAATTGAAACGTAAATTGCATGCTGTATATGAACCATGAAAGTTTAATTTTCACTTTCTTGTCCTTTTAAAAAAACTGATGGTAAATGTAAAAGTTTCACAACCAGTACCATAAAAATGGAAAGAAGCCAACAAGCACCATAAAATTAGTCCTTTAACAATTCACTTAAAATCATTTTCAGGAAGGTACACATTTGTGGCATTATTTCATGTAATTCCATCAGTCACTATTGTAAAATCTTCTATATAAAAGGCTTTTCGTTAGTAAAAACATGGCTGTTAGGCTATTCTTAAACTTGTATCCTACTTGTATTCGCATAACAGAAATTACATTCCAAGCTGAAACAGCAAAAATATACCGAACGCGGGCTCAAGTATAGCTATTAAATAATAATAGCAAATTAAACTTTATTTTACCAAAAGGACATTTTTTTTGTGTGGAATTACTAAGATCCATCGACAGAGTTCTATTGATGAGAGAAAACAATGGGTAACATATCACTACTTATCTTTCCCAACTAGCAATGTTTCATGTTTCCTGAATAAATGTTCACTTCCTGCATTTTCATTTGGGCCTTTTTAGAAACGGGATGCGAGTGAAAAAAATAATAATGATAACAGAGGAGGCCAGTCTCCAACGCAGGTCATGTTCAATAGCAGAGAAGTCATTGCCTTTCTAGGCTACAGTGTGATGGAGTACTTGACAGCAGAAGAAATGCATTGCTTTCACACAGGCGGAGTCCTAATGATGTAACAGGAAGCTCTGATGTTTCCTGTTGCTGATCCCATACACTCTAGAAACCTTTCCAGCTCTCTTACAAGCATCAGTAGCTTCACTGCAGCCAACTGTGGTTTTCCAACAGTTTTACCAGCAATAGCAATTGGGCTAATAGATATCAAAAGAATCACAACAAAATCGGAATTTAAAAGCCACCTCTTTGTCATGAAAGGATAAACAAAAGCTTAAGACACAGGCAATATCATCTGCAAATAGGGATATTTAAATGGTAAGTGTTTTTGTTTCTTAATACTTTGGCAATCATTTGAGTTTTCATTCTATCTGCTAATCATTTAAAAGTTTAATTTAATTGCATTTATAAATGGATAATATGTATACAAAGTACATTTTTGTTACTGGATTTTTAATGTTACAGTAACTGGAGAGATTGTATATATTATTTTCCTAATCAGAGTTTTACAATATGCTTGGATTGCTTGTTTTTTGTGTGAAATAAAACATATGGATTAAACTTGGAAGTATTGGATAAGCAAGTAGTTTTTCGTTATAACTGTTTTCCCATCAGATTTTGTAATCCTTCCTTATGCACAATCATTATGTTCCAAATCACTTTTCCTGCCTCCTTAACAGCTTTTATCACTTTTGTTCTCTTAAGGTGGATTAGAGCAGTTGTGGCTCAGTATTTTATAAACATAGTAAAGTCAATTAAAAATGATTGATTAAAAAGATCATATTAGCAAATAATGTACAAGAAGTCTGACACTATATGTTCATTAGAATTCCATAGAAATTCTAAATGTTATTGTTCACTCACTGAAAAAAAGGAAGCCCTAAGTTGCTATTCCGGTTACAGTTTCTGTAGGTGGTATTTTTAGCTTACATACCTGTATTTTTGTAAAGAAAAAAACTGTCAATACATAAATATATTGGGCAAGATTACATATGCGGCGCTACCCACAAAAGCCGGTGACTCCGGTTTTTACGCGGTTTTCATATAAATGTATATAAATGGGGCGCGTATATTTCACTCGTCGGCCGCTATTTTTACTCCCATAAGCTAACATAGAACCGCGTCACAAATCGGTATCAAATATTCAGCTCAAGGACTTATGCTGCGAAAATGGAGAAATTTTACTCCATTTTCACCTCACCACACGTAGGCAGGCGCAGCAAGCCTTGTGCTGAGTATGTGAGCACCGTAACTCCCTGAAAATAATAACGCATGCGCAATATCTATCTACCTGTCAACCGCAATCCCCCACCGCAATATCTAATAAAGTATATTAACGTCTAATCTGCCAACCACCACATCGCAATAAACGTAATAAATGTATTAACCCCTAATCCGCCATTAACCCATATCGCAATAAACGTAATAAATGTATTAAATGTATAACCCCTAATCCGACATTAATCCACATCGCAATAAAAAAACCTAATAAATCTTTTAACCCCTAATCTGACATTAACCCACATCGCAATAAACCTAATAAATGTATTAACCCCTAATCTGACATTAACCCACATCGCAATAAAAAAAACTAATAAATGTATTAACCTCTAATCTGACATTAACCCACATCGCAATAAACCTAATAAATGTATTAACTCACATCGCAATAAACCTAATAAATGTATTAACCCACAACGCAATAAACCTAATAAAACTATTAACCCCTAATCCGCCATTAACCCACATTGCAACAAACCTATAGCTAACATTACTTAAAAATAAAAAAAATTAAATTAATCTAAAATTACCAAAAATAAAAAAATCTAACATTACAGAAAATACAAATTATCCAAAATAAAAAAATGAAACCTAATCCCTATGAAGATAAAAAAGCCCCCCAAAATAAAAGCGTTAAGCTCTTTTAAGAGTGCTGAATAAATCCCTAATCTAACCCCCCCAAAATAAAAAAATCCTAACTCTAACCCCCAATTAGGTACTCACCGTTCCTCAAGTCCGGCGGAGAAGGTCCTTTTCCAGGCGGTGAAGTCTTCTTCCAAGACGCCGTCATCTTCTTCCACAAGCGGGGACCACTTCCTTCTTCATCCAGGACAAGCCGACGCAGAGCGGAGATGAGCTCGGAGCAGGACCGGCGACCATGGAGCGTGGAGGATCCTCTGCATATGATCGCCGCCGTACACTGAATAGTGAATTCAAGGTACGAGTTTAAATATGGCGTCCCTTGCATTCCTATTGGCTAATTTGATTCTTCAAATTCAAATCGGCCAATAGAACGAGAGCTACTGAAATCCTACTGGCTGATTTGAATTTGAAGAATCAAATCAGCCAATTGGAATGCAAGGGATGCCATATTTAAACGCGTACCTTGAATTCACTATTCAGTGTACAGCGGCGATCATACGAAGAGGATCCTCCATGGCTCCGTGGTCGCCGGTCCTGCTCTGCGCTCCGCTCCGTGGCGGCTTGGTCCTGGATGAAGAAGAAAGTGGTCCCCGCTTGGAAGAAGATGTCGGCTGCTTGGAAGAAGACTTCACCACCTGGAACAGGACCTTCTCCGCCGGACTTTAAGAACGGTGAGTACCTATTTGGGGGTTAGATTTAGTATTTTTTTTATTTTTTGGGGGGGGGGTTTAGAGTAGGGCTTTATTGGGCACTCTTAAAAGAGCTGAATGCCCTTTTAAGGGCAATGCCCATATAAATGCCCCTTTAGGGGCAATGGGTCGTTTAGTACTTTTTAGTGTTAGTTTTTTTTTATTGTGGTGGTTTGTTGGGTGGTGGGTTTTACTGTTAGAGGGGGGACTTAGTATTTTTTAAGGTAAACAAGCTGTTTAACTTAGGGCAATGCCCTACAAAAGGCCCTTTTAAGGGCTATTGGTTGTTTAGCATTAGATTAGGGGGGCTTTTTATATTCATAGGGATTAGGTTTAATTTTTTAATTTTGGATAATTTTGTTTATTATTTTCTGTAATGTTTAGACTTTTTTATTTTTGGTAATTTTAGAATAATTTTTTTTTTTTTTTTTTTTAAGTAATGTTAGCTTTTTTTATTTTAATTGTAATTTAGTTTTTTTTTTAAATTTAGATAATTGGGGTTAATTTAGGAGGTGTTAGATTAGGGTTTTTAGTAATTTAATTAGTTATTTGCGTTGGGGTTTGGCGGATTAGGGGTTAATAGATTTATTAAGTTTATTACTATGTGGGTTAATGGCGGATTAGGGGTTAATACCTGAAGCTTGCACCGCATATGTAATCTCGCCCATAATGTCTGCACTTGTGAATTTTCTATGATAAATTCTAAATTATGTATGCTTATAACTTTTGAAAGGAGAGAGGAATTTGGCTGCAATTTGAACGTTTGAGGTAAGTTAGTTCAATACTTTTTGACTGATATTTTTTAACATGGTCAAAAGAGTATTACTAGAAAGCAAAATCAGGGTACCTATTCTATCATCACAACATTTGTGATGGTGATATATTACAGGTCAGTGTATTGGCAGCTTTTTTTGCTTGCTAAAAATGATCTTTTTTCAGTAAGTTACATTAAAGGGACACTACAGGGAGTGCAGAATTATTAGGCAAGTTGTATTTTTGAGGATTAATTTTATTATTGAACAACAACCATGTTCTCAATGAACCCAAAAAACTAATTAATATCAAAGCTGAATAGTTTTGGAAGTAGTTTTTAGTTTGTTTTTAGTTATAGCTATTTTAGGGGATATCTGTGTGTGCAGGTGACTATTACTGTGCATAATTATTAGGCAACTTAACAAAAAACAAATATATACCCATTTCAATTATTTATTATTACCAGTGAAACCAATATAACATCTCAACATTCACAAATATACATTTCTGACATTCAAAAACAAAACAAAAACAAATCAGTGACCAATATAGCCACCTTTCTTTGCAAGGACACTCAAAAGCCTGCCATCCATGGATTCTGTCAGTGTTTTGATCTGTTCACCATCAACATTGCGTGCAGCAGCAACCACAGCCTCCCAGACACTGTTCAGAGAGGTGTACTGTTTTCCCTCCTTGTAAATTTCACATTTGATGATGGACCACAGGTTCTCAATGGGGTTCAGATCAGGTGAACAAGGAGGCCATGTCATTAGATTTTCTTCTTTTATACCCTTTCTTGCCAGCCATGCTGTGGAGTACTTGGACGCGTGTGATGGAGCATTGTCCTGCATGAAAATCATGTTTTTCTTGAAGGATGCAGACTTCTTCCTGTACCACTGCTTGAAGGTGTCTTCCAGAAACTGGAAGTAGGACTGGGAGTTGAGCTTGACTCCATCCTCAACCCGAAAAGGCCCCACAAGCTCATCTTTGATGATACCAGCCCAAACCAGTACTCCACCTCCACCTTGCTGGCGTCTGAGTCAGACTGGAGCTCTCTGCCCTTTACCAATCCAGCCACGGGCCCATCCATCTGGCCCATCAAGACTCACTATCATTTCATCAGTCCATAAAACCTTAGAAAAATCAGTCTTGAGATATTTCTTGGCCCAGTCTTGACGTTTCAGCTTGTGTGTCTTGTTCAGTGGTGGTCGTCTTTCAGCCTTTCTTACCTTGGCCATGTCTCTGAGTATTGCACACCTTGTGCTTTTGGGCACTCCAGGGATGTTGCAGCTCTGAAATATGGCCAAACTGGTGGCAAGTGGCATCTTGGCAGCTGCACGCTTGACTTTTCTCAGTTCATGGGCAGTTATTTTGCGCCTTGGTTTTTCCACATGCTTCTTGCGACCCTGTTGACTATTTTGAATGAAACGCTTGATTGTTCGATGATCACGCTTCAGAAGCTTTGCAATTTTAAGAGTGCTGCATCCCTCTGCAAGATATCTCACTATTTTTGACTTTTCTGAGCCTGTCAAGTCCTTCTTTTGACCCATTTTGCCAAAGGAAAGGAAGTTGCCTAATAATTATGCACACCTGATATAGGATGTTGATGTCATTAGACCACACCCCTTCTCATTACAGAGATGCACATCACCTAATATGCTTAATTGGTAGTAGGCTTTCGAGCCTATACAGCTTGGAGTAAGACAACATGCATAAAGAGGATGATGTGTTCAAAATACTCATTTGCCTAATAATTCTGCACTCCCTGTATACCCATATTTCCTCTTTAATGATTCAGATAGAGCATGCGATTTTACGCAACTTTCTAATTTACTTCTATGATCAATTTTTCTTTATTCTCTTGCTAACTTTATTTAAAAAGAAGGAATGTAAAAGCTTAGGAGCCGATGTTCTGTTATATTTCCCTACCTTGTTATGTTGTCCTATCTACGTAATGCATACGGCCAAGCCTACATCTGGATGGAGAACTTTCATATCCGCCATATTTGTTTCAAAAGGAGTCTGATGTTAAAATAGTGATCGGATTCTGTATAATTACATTTATAAAAGTAATGCTATCATCACAAGCTAATAACATACATAATATTTTTTGATTATGTTTTAATGTTTTATGTTCAGCGCTGCGGAATCTGTTGGCGCTCTACAAATACCTGATAATAATAATGTTTGAGCGAGATCTGTACTCAAAACAGACAAATATAACCATCGGATCAATATTTTGACATCAGCCTCCGTTTGAAACAAAAATGGCGAATTTGAAAGTGCTCTATCTGGCCGTACACGT